>NW_027480509.1:1836364-2142425 GCF_051401765.1 Calliopsis andreniformis | reverse complement strand
ATTCCTCAAACCTCAGTCCTCAACCCTCAGTCCTCATCCTCAATTCTCAATTCTCAATCCTCAATCCTCAATCCTCAATCTTCAATCCTCAATAATCAATCTCAAATCCTAGATCCTCAATCCCCAATCTTCAATCCTTAATACTCAATCTTCAATCCTCAATCCCCAGTCATCAATCTTCAATCCTCAATGCTCAATCCTCAATCCTCAATCCTCAGTCTTCAATCCACAATCCTCAATCCTCAAACCTCAATCTTCAACCGTCAGTCCTCGTCCTCAATCCTCAAACCTCAATCCTCAATCCTCAATATTCAATCATCAATACTCAATCTTCAATCCTCAATGCTCTATCCTCAATCCTCAATCCTCAATCCTCAATATTCAAGACACAACCCTCAGCCATCAATCCCCAATGCTCACCCATCAATCCTCAATTCTCAATACTCAATACAATATTCTGAATACTCATGGTTCAATACTCAATCCACAATATTCAATAATCAAGTCTCAATCCTCAATCTTCAATCCTCAATACTCAATTTCAATCCTCAATCCTCTATTCTCAATCCCCAATACTCAATCCTCAATCGTCAATCCTCAATCCCCAACCGTCAATCTTCAATCCTCAACCTCAATCCTCAATCCTCAATCCTCAATCCTCAATCTTCAATCATCAATACTCAATCTTCAATCCTCAATGCTCTTTCCTCAATCCTCAATCCTCAATCCTCAATATTCAAGACACAACCCTCAGCCATCAATCTTCAATACTCAACCATCAATCCTCAATTCTCAATACTCAATACAATATTCTGAATACTCATGGTTCAATACTCAATCCACAATATTCAATAATCAAGTCTCAATCCTCAATCTTCAATCCTCAATACTCAATTTCAATCCTCAATCCTCAATACTCAATCCCCAATACTCAATCCTCAATCGTCAATCCTCAATCCCCAATCGTCAATCTTCAATCCTCAACCTCAATCCTCAATCCTCAATCCTCAATCCTCAATCTTCAATCATCAATACTCAATCTGCAATCCTCAATGCTCTATCCTCAATCCTCAATCCTCAATCCTCAATATTCAAGACACAACCCCCAGCCATCAATCCTCAATACTCAACCATCAATCCTCAATTCTCAATACTCAATACAATATTCTGAATACTCATGGTTCAATACTCAATCCACAATATTCAATAATCAAGTCTCAATCCTCAATCTTCAATCCTCAATACTCAATTTCAATCCTCAATCCTCAATTCTCAATCCCCAATACTCAATCCTCAATCGTCAATCCTCAATCCCCAATCGTCAATCTTCAATCCTCAACCTCAATCCTCAATCCTCAATCCTCAATCCTCAATCTTCAATCATCAATACTCAATCTTCAATCCTCAATGCTCTATCCTCAATCCTCAATCCTCAATATTCAAGACACAACCCTCAGCCATCAATCTTCAATACTCAACCATCAATCCTCAATTCTCAATACTCAATACAATATTCTGAATACTCATGGTTCAATACTCAATCCACAATATTCAATAATCAAGTCTCAATCCTCAATCTTCAATCCTCAATACTCAATTTCAATCCTCAATCCTCAATTCTCAATCCCCAATACTCAATCCTCAATCGTCAATCCTCAATCCCCAATCCTCAATCTTCAATCCTCAACCTCAATCCTCAATCCTCAATCCTCAATCCTCAATCCTCCATCTTCAATCCTCAATACTCAATCTTCAATCCTCAATCCACAATCCTCAATCCTCAATCCTCAATCCTCAATCCTCAATCCTCAATCCTCAATCCTCAATACTCAATCTGCAATCCTCAATCCTCAATCCTCAATCCTCAATTCTCATTCTTCAATCCTCAATACCCAATCCTCAATCTTCAATCCTCAATCCTCAATCTTCAATCATCAATATTCAATCTTGAATCCTCAATCCTCAATCCTCAATCCTCAATCCTCAATCCTCAATCCTCATTCGTCAATCCTCAATCTTCAGTCCTCAATACTCAATCTTCAATCCCCAATCCTCAATTCTCAATCCTCAAGCCTCAATGTTCAATCCTCAATACTCAATCTCCAATCCTAGATCCTCAATCCCCAACCTTCAATCCTTAATACTCAATCTTCAATCCTCAATCCCCAGTCATCAATCTTCAATCCTCAATGCTCAATCCTCAATCCTCAATCCTCAGTCCTCAATCCACAATCCTCAATCCTCAAACCTCAATCTTCAACCGTCAGTCCTCGTCCTCAATCCTCAAACCTCAATCCTCAATCCTCAATATTCAATCATCAATACTCAATATTCAATCCTCAATGCTCTATCCTCAATCCTCAATCCTCAATCCTCAATATTCAAGACACAACCCTCAGCCATCAATCCTCAATACTCAACCATCAATCCTCAAGTCTCAATACTCGATACAATATTCTGAATACTCATGGTTCAATACTCAAACCACAATATTCAATAATCAAGTCTCAATCCTCAATCATCAATCCTCAATACTCAATTTCAATCCTCAATCCTCAATTCTCAATCCCCAATACTCAATCCTCAATCGTCAATCCTCAATCCTCAATCCTCAATCTTCAATCCTCAACCTCAATCCTCAATCCTCAATCCTCAATCCTCAATCTTCAATCATCAATACTCAATCTTCAATCCTCAATGCTCTATCCTCAATCCTCAATCCTCAATCCACAATATTCAAGACACAACCCTCAGCCATCAATCCTCAATACTCAACCATCAATCCTCAATTCTCAATACTCAATACAATATTCTGAATACTCATGGTTCAATACTCAATCCACAATATTCAATAATCAAGTCTCAATCCTCAATCTTCAATCCTCAATACTCAATTTCAATCCTCAATCCTCAATTCTCAATCCCCAATAATCAATCCTCAATCCTCAATCCTCAATCCTCAATCCTCAATACTCAATCTGCAATCCTCAATCCTGAATCCTCAATCCTCAATTCTCATTCTTCAATCGTCAATACCCAATCCTCAATCTTCAATCCTCAATCCTCAGTCCTCAATTCTCAATCCTCAATCCTCAATCCTCAGACCTCAAACATCAATATTCAACCCTCAGTCCTCGTCCTCTATCCACAACCTTCAATGCTCAATCCTCAATCTTCAATCATCAATATTCAATCTTCAATCCTCAATCCTCAATCCTCAATCCTCAATCCTCAATCCTCAATCCTCAATCCTCATTCCTCAATCCTCAATCTTCAATCCTCAATACTCAATCTTCAATCCCCAATCCTCAATTCTCAATCCTGAAGCCTCAATGTTCAATCCTCAATACTCGATCTTCAATCCTCAATCCTCAATCCTCAATCCTCAATCCTCATTCTTCAATCCTCAATACCCAATCCTCAATCTTCAATCCTCAATCCTCAATGTTCAATCCTCAATACTCAATCCCCAATCCTAGATCCTCAATCCCCAATCTTCAATCCTTAATACTCAATCTTCAATCCTCAATCCCCAGTCATCAATCTTCAATCCTCAATGCTCAATCCTCAATCCTCAATCCTCAGTCCTCAATCCACAATACTCAATCCTCAATACTCAATCTGCAATCCTCAATCCTCAATCCTCAATCCTCAATTCTCATTCTTCAATCCTCAATACCCAATCCTCAATCTTCAATCCTCAATCCTCAATCCTCAATTCTCAATCCTCAATCCTCAATCCTCAGACCTCGAACATCAATATTCAACCCTCAGTCCTCGTCCTCTATCCACAACCTTCAATGCTCAATCCTCAATCTTCAATCATCAATATTAAATCTTCAATCCTCAATCCTCAATCCTCAATCCTCAATCCTGAATCCTCGATCCTCATTCCTCAATCTTCAATCCTCAATCCTCAATCCGCAATCCTCTATCCTCAATCTTCAATCCTCAATCCTCAAACCTCAATCTTCAATCCTCAATACTCAATCTGCAATCCTCAATCCTCAAACCTCAATCCTCAATCCTCATACTTCAATCCTCAATACACAATCCTCAATCTTCAATCCTCAATCCTCAATCCTCAATTCTCAACCCTCAATCCTTAATCCTCAGACCTCAAACATCAATATTCAACCCTCAGTCCTCGTCCTCAATCCACAACACTCAATCCTCAGTCCTCAATCTTCAATCATCAATAATCAATCTTCAATCCTCAATCATCAATCCTCAATCCTTAATCCTCAATCCTCAATATTCATCACTCAACCCTCAACCATCAATCCTCAATACTCAACCATCAATCCTCAATTCTCAATACTCAATAGAACATCCTGAATCCTTATGGTTCAATACTCAATCCAGAATATTCAATAATCAAATCTCAAACCTCAAGCATCAATTCT
The DNA here is from genome assembly GCF_051401765.1 of Calliopsis andreniformis. NCBI lineage: Eukaryota > Metazoa > Arthropoda > Insecta > Hymenoptera > Andrenidae > Calliopsis > Calliopsis andreniformis. The sequence continues at coordinate 2,138,019 of NW_027480509.1, read as the reverse complement.
CAACACTCAATCCTCAACACTCAGTCCTCTCTCTTCAATCCTACATCCTCAACCCTCAATCCTCAAGCGTCAATCCTCAGTCCTCAATCCTCAATCCTCAATCGTCAGTCTTCAATCCTCAATACTCAATCTTCAATCCTCAATGCTCAATCCTCAATCCTCAATCCTCAGTCCTCAATCCACAATCCTCAATCCTCAAACCTCAATCTTCAACCGTCAGTCCTCGTCCTCAATCCTCAAACCTCAATCCTCAATCCTCAATATTCAATCATCAATACTCAATATTCAATCCTCAATGCTCTATCCTCAATCCTCAATCCTCAATCCTCAATATTCAAGACACAACCCTCAGCCATCAATCCTCAATACTCAACCATCAATCCTCAATTCTCAATACTCAATACAATATTCTGAATACTCATGGTTCAATACTCAATCCACAATATTCAATAATCAAGTCTCAATCCTCAATCTTCAATCCTCAATACTCAATTTCAATCCTCAGTCCTCAATTCTCAATCCCCAATAATCAATCCTCAATCCTCAATCCTCAATCCTCAATCCTCAATCCTCAATACTCAATCTGCAATCCTCAATCCTCAATCCTCAATCCTCAATTCTCATTCTTCAATCCTCAATACCCAATCCTCAATCTTCAATCCTCAATCCTCAATCCTCAATTCTCAATCCTCAATCCTCAATCCTCAGACCTCAAACATCAATATTCAACCCTCAGTCCTCGTCCTCTATCCACAACCTTCAATGCTCAATCCTCAATCTTCAGTCATCAATATTCAATCTTCAATCCTCAATCCTCAATCCTCAATCCTCAATCCTCAATCCTCAATCCCCATTCCTCAATCCTCAATCTTCAATCCTCAATACTCAATCTTCGATCCCCAATCCTCAATTCTCAATCCTGAAGCCTCAATGTTCAATCCTCAATACTCAATCTTCAATCCTCAATCCTCAATCCTCAATCCTCAATCCTCATTCTTCAATCCTCAATACCCAATCCTCAATCTTCAATCCTCAATCCTCAATGTTCAATCCTCAATACTCAATCTCCAATCCTAGATCCTCAATCCCCAATCTTCAATCCTTAATACTCAATCTTCAATCCTCAATCCCCAGTCATCAATCTTCAATCCTCAATGCTCAATCCTCAATCCTCAATCCTCAGTCCTCAATCCACAATACTGAATCCTCAATACTCAATCTGCAATCCTCAATCCTCAATCCTCAATCCTCAATTCTCATTCTTCAATCCTCAATACCCAATCCTCAATCTTCAATCCTCAATCCTCAATCCTCAATTCTCAATCCTCAAACCTCAATCCTCAGACCTCAAACATCAATATTCAACCCTCAGTCCTCGTCCTCTATCCACAACCTTCAATGCTCAATCCTCAATCTTGAATCATCAATATTAAATCTTCAATCCTCAATCCTCAATCCTCAATCCTCAATCCTCAATCCTCAATCCTCATTCCTCAATCTTCAATCCTCAATCCTCAATCCTCAATCCTCTATCCTCAATCTTCAATCCTCAATCCTCAAACCTCAATCTTCAATCCTCAATACTCAATCTGCAATCCTCAATCCTCAAACCTCAATCCTCAATCCTCATACTTCAATCCTCAATACACAATCCTCAATCTTCAATCCTCAATCCTCAATCCTCAATTCTCAACCCTCAATCCTTAATCCTCAGACCTCAAACATCAATATTCAACCCTCAGTCCTCGTCCTCAATCCACAACACTCAATCCTCAGTCCCCAATCTTCAATCATCAATAATCAATCTTCAATCCTCAATCATCAATCCTCAATCCTTAATCCTCAATCCTCAATATTCATCACTCAACCCTCAACCATCAATCCTCAATACTCAACCATCAATCCTCAATTGTCAATACTCAATAGAACATCCTGAATCCTTATGGTTCAATACTCAATCCAGAATATTCAATAATCAAATCTCAAACCTCAAGCATCAATTCTCAACACTCAATCCTCAACACTCAGTCCTCTCTCTTCAATCCTACATCCTCAACCCTCAATCCTCAAGCGTCAATCCTCAGTCCTCAATCCTCAATCCTTAATCGTCAGTCTTCAATCCTCAATACTCAATCTTCAATCCTCAATCCTCAAACCTCAATCCTCAATCCTCATTCTTCAATCCTCAATACCCAATCCTCAATCTTCAATCCTCAATACTCAATCCTCAATTCTCTATCATCAATCCTCAGTCCTCAGTCCTCAAACCTCAATCCTCAATCCTCAATCCTCAATCCTCAATCCTCAATCCTCAATCCTCAACCCTCAGTCCTCATTCCTCAAACCTCAGTCCTCAACCCTCAGTCCTCATCCTCAATTCTCAATTCTCAATCCTCAATCCTCAATCCTCAATCTTCAATCCTCAATAATCAATCTCAAATCCTAGATCCTCAATCCCCAATCTTCAATCCTTAATACTCAATCTTCAATCCTCAATCCCCAGTCATCAATCTTCAATCCTCAATGCTCAATCCTCAATCCTCAATCCTCAGTCATCAATCCACAATCCTCAATCCTCAAACCTCAATCTTCAACCGTCAGTCCTCGTCCTCAATCCTCAAACCTCAATCCTCAATCCTCAATATTCAATCATCAATACTCAATCTTCAATCCTCAATGCTCTATCCTCAATCCTCAATCCTCAATCCTCAATATTCAAGACACAACCCTCAGCCATCAATCCCCAATGCTCACCCATCAATCCTCAATTCTCAATACTCAATACAATATTCTGAATACTCATGGTTCAATACTCAATCCACAATATTCAATAATCAAGTCTCAATCCTCAATCTTCAATCCTCAATACTCAATTTCAATCCTCAATCCTCTATTCTCAATCCCCAATACTCAATCCTCAATCGTCAATCCTCAATCCCCAACCGTCAATCTTCAATCCTCAACCTCAATCCTCAATCCTCAATCCTCAATCCTCAATCTTCAATCATCAATACTCAATCTTCAATCCTCAATGCTCTTTCCTCAATCCTCAATCCTCAATCCTCAATATTCAAGACACAACCCTCAGCCATCAATCTTCAATACTCAACCATCAATCCTCAATTCTCAATACTCAATACAATATTCTGAATACTCATGGTTCAATACTCAATCCACAATATTCAATAATCAAGTCTCAATCCTCAATCTTCAATCCTCAATACTCAATTTCAATCCTCAATCCTCAATACTCAATCCCCAATACTCAATCCTCAATCGTCAATCCTCAATCCCCAATCGTCAATCTTCAATCCTCAACCTCAATCCTCAATCCTCAATCCTCAATCCTCAATCTTCAATCATCAATACTCAATCTGCAATCCTCAATGCTCTATCCTCAATCCTCAATCCTCAATCCTCAATATTCAAGACACAACCCCCAGCCATCAATCCTCAATACTCAACCATCAATCCTCAATTCTCAATACTCAATACAATATTCTGAATACTCATGGTTCAATACTCAATCCACAATATTCAATAATCAAGTCTCAATCCTCAATCTTCAATCCTCAATACTCAATTTCAATCCTCAATCCTCAATTCTCAATCCCCAATACTCAATCCTCAATCGTCAATCCTCAATCCCCAATCGTCAATCTTCAATCCTCAACCTCAATCCTCAATCCTCAATCCTCAATCCTCAATCTTCAATCATCAATACTCAATCTGCAATCCTCAATGCTCTATCCTCAATCCTCAATCCTCAATCCTCAATATTCAAGACACAACCCCCAGCCATCAATCCTCAATACTCAACCATCAATCCTCAATTCTCAATACTCAATACAATATTCTGAATACTCATGGTTCAATACTCAATCCACAATATTCAATAATCAAGTCTCAATCCTCAATCTTCAATCCTCAATACTCAATTTCAATCCTCAATCCTCAATTCTCAATCCCCAATACTCAATCCTCAATCGTCAATCCTCAATCCCCAATCGTCAATCTTCAATCCTCAACCTCAATCCTCAATCCTCAATCCTCAATCCTCAATCTTCAATCATCAATACTCAATCTTCAATCCTCAATGCTCTATCCTCAATCCTCAATCCTCAATATTCAAGACACAACCCTCAGCCATCAATCTTCAATACTCAACCATCAATCCTCAATTCTCAATACTCAATACAATATTCTGAATACTCATGGTTCAATACTCAATCCACAATATTCAATAATCAAGTCTCAATCCTCAATCTTCAATCCTCAATACTCAATTTCAATCCTCAATCCTCAATTCTCAATCCCCAATACTCAATCCTCAATCGTCAATCCTCAATCCCCAATCCTCAATCTTCAATCCTCAACCTCAATCCTCAATCCTCAATCCTCAATCCTCAATCCTCCATCTTCAATCCTCAATACTCAATCTTCAATCCTCAATCCACAATCCTCAATCCTCAATCCTCAATCCTCAATCCTCAATCCTCAATCCTCAATCCTCAATACTCAATCTGCAATCCTCAATCCTCAATCCTCAATCCTCAATTCTCATTCTTCAATCCTCAATACCCAATCCTCAATCTTCAATCCTCAATCCTCAATCTTCAATCATCAATATTCAATCTTGAATCCTCAATCCTCAATCCTCAATCCTCAATCCTCAATCCTCAATCCTCATTCGTCAATCCTCAATCTTCAGTCCTCAATACTCAATCTTCAATCCCCAATCCTCAATTCTCAATCCTCAAGCCTCAATGTTCAATCCTCAATACTCAATCTCCAATCCTAGATCCTCAATCCCCAACCTTCAATCCTTAATACTCAATCTTCAATCCTCAATCCCCAGTCATCAATCTTCAATCCTCAATGCTCAATCCTCAATCCTCAATCCTCAGTCCTCAATCCACAATCCTCAATCCTCAAACCTCAATCTTCAACCGTCAGTCCTCGTCCTCAATCCTCAAACCTCAATCCTCAATCCTCAATATTCAATCATCAATACTCAATATTCAATCCTCAATGCTCTATCCTCAATCCTCAATCCTCAATCCTCAATATTCAAGACACAACCCTCAGCCATCAATCCTCAATACTCAACCATCAATCCTCAAGTCTCAATACTCGATACAATATTCTGAATACTCATGGTTCAATACTCAAACCACAATATTCAATAATCAAGTCTCAATCCTCAATCATCAATCCTCAATACTCAATTTCAATCCTCAATCCTCAATTCTCAATCCCCAATACTCAATCCTCAATCGTCAATCCTCAATCCTCAATCCTCAATCTTCAATCCTCAACCTCAATCCTCAATCCTCAATCCTCAATCCTCAATCTTCAATCATCAATACTCAATCTTCAATCCTCAATGCTCTATCCTCAATCCTCAATCCTCAATCCACAATATTCAAGACACAACCCTCAGCCATCAATCCTCAATACTCAACCATCAATCCTCAATTCTCAATACTCAATACAATATTCTGAATACTCATGGTTCAATACTCAATCCACAATATTCAATAATCAAGTCTCAATCCTCAATCTTCAATCCTCAATACTCAATTTCAATCCTCAATCCTCAATTCTCAATCCCCAATAATCAATCCTCAATCCTCAATCCTCAATCCTCAATCCTCAATACTCAATCTGCAATCCTCAATCCTGAATCCTCAATCCTCAATTCTCATTCTTCAATCGTCAATACCCAATCCTCAATCTTCAATCCTCAATCCTCAGTCCTCAATTCTCAATCCTCAATCCTCAATCCTCAGACCTCAAACATCAATATTCAACCCTCAGTCCTCGTCCTCTATCCACAACCTTCAATGCTCAATCCTCAATCTTCAATCATCAATATTCAATCTTCAATCCTCAATCCTCAATCCTCAATCCTCAATCCTCAATCCTCAATCCTCAATCCTCATTCCTCAATCCTCAATCTTCAATCCTCAATACTCAATCTTCAATCCCCAATCCTCAATTCTCAATCCTGAAGCCTCAATGTTCAATCCTCAATACTCGATCTTCAATCCTCAATCCTCAATCCTCAATCCTCAATCCTCATTCTTCAATCCTCAATACCCAATCCTCAATCTTCAATCCTCAATCCTCAATGTTCAATCCTCAATACTCAATCCCCAATCCTAGATCCTCAATCCCCAATCTTCAATCCTTAATACTCAATCTTCAATCCTCAATCCCCAGTCATCAATCTTCAATCCTCAATGCTCAATCCTCAATCCTCAATCCTCAGTCCTCAATCCACAATACTCAATCCTCAATACTCAATCTGCAATCCTCAATCCTCAATCCTCAATCCTCAATTCTCATTCTTCAATCCTCAATACCCAATCCTCAATCTTCAATCCTCAATCCTCAATCCTCAATTCTCAATCCTCAATCCTCAATCCTCAGACCTCGAACATCAATATTCAACCCTCAGTCCTCGTCCTCTATCCACAACCTTCAATGCTCAATCCTCAATCTTCAATCATCAATATTAAATCTTCAATCCTCAATCCTCAATCCTCAATCCTCAATCCTCAATCCTCGATCCTCATTCCTCAATCTTCAATCCTCAATCCTCAATCCTCAATCCTCTATCCTCAATCTTCAATCCTCAATCCTCAAACCTCAATCTTCAATCCTCAATACTCAATCTGCAATCCTCAATCCTCAAACCTCAATCCTCAATCCTCATACTTCAATCCTCAATACACAATCCTCAATCTTCAATCCTCAATCCTCAATCCTCAATTCTCAACCCTCAATCCTTAATCCTCAGACCTCAAACATCAATATTCAACCCTCAGTCCTCGTCCTCAATCCACAACACTCAATCCTCAGTCCTCAATCTTCAATCATCAATAATCAATCTTCAATCCTCAATCATCAATCCTCAATCCTTAATCCTCAATCCTCAATATTCATCACTCAACCCTCAACCATCAATCCTCAATACTCAACCAGCAATCCTCAATTCTCAATACTCAATAGAACATCCTGAATCCTTATGGTTCAATACTCAATCCAGAATATTCAATAATCAAATCTCAAACCTCAAGCATCAATTCTCAACACTCAATCCTCAACACTCAGTCCTCTCTCTTCAATCCTACATCCTCAACCCTCAATCCTCAAGCGTCAATCCTCAGTCCTCAATCCTCAATCCTCAATCGTCAGTCTTCAATCCTCAATACTCAATCTTCAATCCTCAATGCTCAATCCTCAATCCTCAATCCTCAGTCCTCAATCCACAATCCTCAATCCTCAAACCTCAATCTTCAACCGTCAGTCCTCGTCCTCAATCCTCAAACCTCAATCCTCAATCCTCAATATTCAATCATCAATACTCAATATTCAATCCTCAATGCTCTATCCTCAATCCTCAATCCTCAATCCTCAATATTCAAGACACAACCCTCAGCCATCAATCCTCAATACTCAACCATCAATCCTCAATTCTCAATACTCAATACAATATTCTGAATACTCATGGTTCAATACTCAATCCACAATATTCAATAATCAAGTCTCAATCCTCAATCTTCAATCCTCAATACTCAATTTCAATCCTCAGTCCTCAATTCTCAATCCCCAATAATCAATCCTCAATCCTCAATCCTCAATCCTCAATCCTCAATCCTCAATACTCAATCTGCAATCCTCAATCCTCAATCCTCAATCCTCAATTCTCATTCTTCAATCCTCAATACCCAATCCTCAATCTTCAATCCTCAATCCTCAATCCTCAATTCTCAATCCTCAATCCTCAATCCTCAGACCTCAAACATCAATATTCAACCCTCAGTCCTCGTCCTCTATCCACAACCTTCAATGCTCAATCCTCAATCTTCAGTCATCAATATTCAATCTTCAATCCTCAATCCTCAATCCTCAATCCTCAATCCTCAATCCTCAATCCCCATTCCTCAATCCTCAATCTTCAATCCTCAATACTCAATCTTCGATCCCCAATCCTCAATTCTCAATCCTGAAGCCTCAATGTTCAATCCTCAATACTCAATCTTCAATCCTCAATCCTCAATCCTCAATCCTCAATCCTCATTCTTCAATCCTCAATACCCAATCCTCAATCTTCAATCCTCAATCCTCAATGTTCAATCCTCAATAGTCAATCTCCAATCCTAGATCCTCAATCCCCAATCTTCAATCCTTAATACTCAATCTTCAATCCTCAATCCCCAGTCATCAATCTTCAATCCTCAATGCTCAATCCTCAATCCTCAATCCTCAGTCCTCAATCCACAATACTGAATCCTCAATACTCAATCTGCAATCCTCAATCCTCAATCCTCAATCCTCAATTCTCATTCTTCAATCCTCAATACCCAATCCTCAATCTTCAATCCTCAATCCTCAATCCTCAATTCTCAATCCTCAAACCTCAATCCTCAGACCTCAAACATCAATATTCAACCCTCAGTCCTCGTCCTCTATCCACAACCTTCAATGCTCAATCCTCAATCTTGAATCATCAATATTAAATCTTCAATCCTCAATCCTCAATCCTCAATCCTCAATCCTCAATCCTCAATCCTCATTCCTCAATCTTCAATCCTCAATCCTCAATCCTCAATCCTCTATCCTCAATCTTCAATCCTCAATCCTCAAACCTCAATCTTCAATCCTCAATACTCAATCTGCAATCCTCAATCCTCAAACCTCAATCCTCAATCCTCATACTTCAATCCTCAATACACAATCCTCAATCTTCAATCCTCAATCCTCAATCCTCAATTCTCAACCCTCAATCCTTAATCCTCAGACCTCAAACATCAATATTCAACCCTCAGTCCTCGTCCTCAATCCACAACACTCAATCCTCAGTCCCCAATCTTCAATCATCAATAATCAATCTTCAATCCTCAATCATCAATCCTCAATCCTTAATCCTCAATCCTCAATATTCATCACTCAACCCTCAACCATCAATCCTCAATACTCAACCATCAATCCTCAATTGTCAATACTCAATAGAACATCCTGAATCCTTATGGTTCAATACTCAATCCAGAATATTCAATAATCAAATCTCAAACCTCAAGCATCAATTCTCAACACTCAATCCTCAACACTCAGTCCTCTCTCTTCAATCCTACATCCTCAACCCTCAATCCTCAAGCGTCAATCCTCAGTCCTCAATCCTCAATCCTTAATCGTCAGTCTTCAATCCTCAATACTCAATCTTCAATCCTCAATCCTCAAACCTCAATCCTCAATCCTCATTCTTCAATCCTCAATACCCAATCCTCAATCTTCAATCCTCAATACTCAATCCTCAATTCTCTATCATCAATCCTCAGTCCTCAGTCCTCAAACCTCAATCCTCAATCCTCAGTCCTCAATCCGCAATCCTCAATCCTCAAACCTCAATCCTAAACCGTCAGTCTTCGTCCTCAATCCTCAAACCTCAATCCTCAATCCTCAATCTTCAATCATCAATATTCATTCTTCAATCCTCAATCCTCAATCCTCAATCCTCAATCCTCAATCCTCAATCCTCAATCCTCATTCCTCAATCCTCAATCTTCAATCCTCAATACTCAATCTTCAATCCCCAATCCTCAATTCTCAATCCTCAAGCCTCAATGTTCAATCCTCAATACTCAATCTCCAATCCTAGATCCTCAATCCCCAATCTTCAATCCTTAATACTCAATCTTCAATCCTCAATCCCCAGTCATCAATCTTCAATCCTCAATGATCAATCCTCAATCCTCAATCCTCAGTCCTCAATTCACAATCCTCAATCCTCAAACCTCATTCTTCAACCGTCAGTCCTCGTCCTCAATCCTCAAACCTCAATCCTCAATCCTCAATATTCAATCATCAATACTCAATATTCAATCCTCAATGCTCTATCTTCAATCCTCAATCCTCAATCCTCAATATTCAAGACACAACCCTCAGCCATCAATCCTCAATACTCAACCATCAATCCTCAATTCTCAATACTCAATACAATATTCTGAATACTCATGGTTCAGTACTCAAAACACAATATTCAATAATCAAGTCTCAATCCTCAATCATCAATCCTCAATACTCAATTTCAATCCTCAATCCTCAATTCTCAATCCCCAATCATCGATCCTAAATCATCAATCCTCAATCCTCAATCCTCAGGCATCAATACTCAATCTTCAATGCTCAATCCTCAATCCTCAATCTTCAATCCTCATTCCCCAACCCTCAATCCTCATCCCTCAAACCTCAACCCTCAACCCTCAGTCCTCATACTCAATTCTCAATTCTCAATCCTCAATCCTCAATCCTCAATCTTCAATCCTCAATAATCAATCTGCAATCCTCAATCCTCAATCCTCGATCCTCAATCCTCAGGCATCAATACTCAATCTTCAATACTCAATCCTCAATCCTCAATCCTCAATCCTCAATCCTCAACCCTCAATCCTCATTCCTCAAACCTCAGTCCTCAACCCTCAGTCCTCATCCTCAATTCTCAATTCTCAATCCTCAATCCTCAATCCTCAATCTTCAATCCTCAATAATCAATCTCAAATCCTAGATCCTCAATCCCCAATCTTCAATCCTTAATACTCAATCTTCAATCCTCAATCCCCAGTCATCAATCTTCAATCCTCAATGCTCAATCCTCAATCCTCAATCCTCAGTCTTCAATCCACAATCCTCAATCCTCAAACCTCAATCTTCAACCGTCAGTCCTCGTCCTCAATCCTCAAACCTCAATCCTCAATCCTCAATATTCAATCATCAATACTCAATCTTCAATCCTCAATGCTCTATCCTCAATCCTCAATCCTCAATCCTCAATATTCAAGACACAACCCTCAGCCATCAATCCTCAATGCTCACCCATCAATCCTCAATTCTCAATACTCAATACAATATTCTGAATACTCATGGTTCAATACTCAATCCACAATATTCAATAATCAAGTCTCAATCCTCAATCTTCAATCCTCAATACTCAATTTCAATCCTCAATCCTCAATTCTCAATCCCCAATACTCAATCCTCAATCGTCAATCCTCAATCCCCAATCGTCAATCTTCAATCCTCAACCTCAATCCTCAATCCTCAATCCTCAATCCTCAATCCTCACTCTTCAATCATCAATACTCAATCTTCAATCCTCAATGCTCAATCCTCAATCCTCAATCCTCAATCCTCAATATTCAAGACACAACCCTCAGCCATCAATCTTCAATACTCAACCATCAATCCTCAATTCTCAATACTCAATACAATATTCTGAATACTCATGGTTCAATACTCAATCCACAATATTCAATAATCAAGTCTCAATCCTCAATCTTCAATCCTCAATACTCAATTTCAATCCTCAATCCTCAATCCTCGATCCTCATTCCTCAATCTTCAATCCTCAATCCTCAATCCTCAATCCTCTATCCTCAATCTTCAATCCTCAATCCTCAAACCTCAATCTTCAATCCTCAATACTCAATCTGCAATCCTCAATCCTCAAACCTCAATCCTCAATCCTCATACTTCAATCCTCAATACACAATCCTCAATCTTCAATCCTCAATCCTCAATCCTCAATTCTCAACCCTCAATCCTTAATCCTCAGACCTCAAACATCAATATTCAACCCTCAGTCCTCGTCCTCAATCCACAACACTCAATCCTCAGTCCTCAATCTTCAATCATCAATAATCAATCTTCAATCCTCAATCATCAATCCTCAATCCTTAATCCTCAATCCTCAATATTCATCACTCAACCCTCAACCATCAATCCTCAATACTCAACCATCAATCCTCAATTCTCAATACTCAATAGAACATCCTGAATCCTTATGGTTCAATACTCAATCCAGAATATTCAATAATCAAATCTCAAACCTCAAGCATCAATTCTCAACACTCAATCCTCAACACTCAGTCCTCTCTCTTCAATCCTACATCCTCAACCCTCAATCCTCAAGCGTCAATCCTCAGTCCTCAATCCTCAATCCTCAATCGTCAGTCTTCAATCCTCAATACTCAATCTTCAATCCTCAATGCTCAATCCTCAATCCTCAATCCTCAGTCCTCAATCCACAATCCTCAATCCTCAAACCTCAATCTTCAACCGTCAGTCCTCGTCCTCAATCCTCAAACCTCAATCCTCAATCCTCAATATTCAATCATCAATACTCAATATTCAATCCTCAATGCTCTATCCTCAATCCTCAATCCTCAATCCTCAATATTCAAGACACAACCCTCAGCCATCAATCCTCAATACTCAACCATCAATCCTCAATTCTCAATACTCAATACAATATTCTGAATACTCATGGTTCAATACTCAATCCACAATATTCAATAATCAAGTCTCAATCCTCAATCTTCAATCCTCAATACTCAATTTCAATCCTCAGTCCTCAATTCTCAATCCCCAATAATCAATCCTCAATCCTCAATCCTCAATCCTCAATCCTCAATCCTCAATACTCAATCTGCAATCCTCAATCCTCAATCCTCAATCCTCAATTCTCATTCTTCAATCCTCAATACCCAATCCTCAATCTTCAATCCTCAATCCTCAATCCTCAATTCTCAATCCTCAATCCTCAATCCTCAGACCTCAAACATCAATATTCAACCCTCAGTCCTCGTCCTCTATCCACAACCTTCAATGCTCAATCCTCAATCTTCAGTCATCAATATTCAATCTTCAATCCTCAATCCTCAATCCTCAATCCTCAATCCTCAATCCTCAATCCCCATTCCTCAATCCTCAATCTTCAATCCTCAATACTCAATCTTCGATCCCCAATCCTCAATTCTCAATCCTGAAGCCTCAATGTTCAATCCTCAATACTCAATCTTCAATCCTCAATCCTCAATCCTCAATCCTCAATCCTCATTCTTCAATCCTCAATACCCAATCCTCAATCTTCAATCCTCAATCCTCAATGTTCAATCCTCAATACTCAATCTCCAATCCTAGATCCTCAATCCCCAATCTTCAATCCTTAATACTCAATCTTCAATCCTCAATCCCCAGTCATCAATCTTCAATCCTCAATGCTCAATCCTCAATCCTCAATCCTCAGTCCTCAATCCACAATACTGAATCCTCAATACTCAATCTGCAATCCTCAATCCTCAATCCTCAATCCTCAATTCTCATTCTTCAATCCTCAATACCCAATCCTCAATCTTCAATCCTCAATCCTCAATCCTCAATTCTCAATCCTCAAACCTCAATCCTCAGACCTCAAACATCAATATTCAACCCTCAGTCCTCGTCCTCTATCCACAACCTTCAATGCTCAATCCTCAATCTTGAATCATCAATATTAAATCTTCAATCCTCAATCCTCAATCCTCAATCCTCAATCCTCAATCCTCAATCCTCATTCCTCAATCTTCAATCCTCAATCCTCAATCCTCAATCCTCTATCCTCAATCTTCAATCCTCAATCCTCAAACCTCAATCTTCAATCCTCAATACTCAATCTGCAATCCTCAATCCTCAAACCTCAATCCTCAATCCTCATACTTCAATCCTCAATACACAATCCTCAATCTTCAATCCTCAATCCTCAATCCTCAATTCTCAACCCTCAATCCTTAATCCTCAGACCTCAAACATCAATATTCAACCCTCAGTCCTCGTCCTCAATCCACAACACTCAATCCTCAGTCCCCAATCTTCAATCATCAATAATCAATCTTCAATCCTCAATCATCAATCCTCAATCCTTAATCCTCAATCCTCAATATTCATCACTCAACCCTCAACCATCAATCCTCAATACTCAACCATCAATCCTCAATTGTCAATACTCAATAGAACATCCAGAATCCTTATGGTTCAATACTCAATCCAGAATATTCAATAATCAAATCTCAAACCTCAAGCATCAATTCTCAACACTCAATCCTCAACACTCAGTCCTCTCTCTTCAATCCTACATCCTCAACCCTCAATCCTCAAGCGTCAATCCTCAGTCCTCAATCCTCAATCCTTAATCGTCAGTCTTCAATCCTCAATACTCAATCTTCAATCCTCAATCCTCAAACCTCAATCCTCAATCCTCATTCTTCAATCCTCAATACCCAATCCTCAATCTTCAATCCTCAATACTCAATCCTCAATTCTCTATCATCAATCCTCAGTCCTCAGTCCTCAAACCTCAATCCTCAATCCTCAGTCCTCAATCCGCAATCCTCAATCCTCAAACCTCAATCCTAAACCGTCAGTCTTCGTCCTCAATCCTCAAACCTCAATCCTCAATCCTCAATCTTCAATCATCAATATTCATTCTTCAATCCTCAATCCTCAATCCTCAATCCTCAATCCTCAATCCTCAATCCTCAATCCTCATTCCTCAATCCTCAATCTTCAATCCTCAATACTCAATCTTCAATCCCCAATCCTCAATTCTCAATCCTCAAGCCTCAATGTTCAATCCTCAATACTCAATCTCCAATCCTAGATCCTCAATCCCCAATCTTCAATCCTTAATACTCAATCTTCAATCCTCAATCCCCAGTCATCAATCTTCAATCCTCAATGATCAATCCTCAATCCTCAATCCTCAGTCCTCAATTCACAATCCTCAATCCTCAAACCTCATTCTTCAACCGTCAGTCCTCGTCCTCAATCCTCAAACCTCAATCCTCAATCCTCAATATTCAATCATCAATACTCAATATTCAATCCTCAATGCTCTATCTTCAATCCTCAATCCTCAATCCTCAATATTCAAGACACAACCCTCAGCCATCAATCCTCAATACTCAACCATCAATCCTCAATTCTCAATACTCAATACAATATTCTGAATACTCATGGTTCAGTACTCAAAACACAATATTCAATAATCAAGTCTCAATCCTCAATCATCAATCCTCAATACTCAATTTCAATCCTCAATCCTCAATTCTCAATCCCCAATCATCGATCCTAAATCATCAATCCTCAATCCTCAATCCTCAGGCATCAATACTCAATCTTCAATGCTCAATCCTCAATCCTCAATCTTCAATCCTCATTCCCCAACCCTCAATCCTCATCCCTCAAACCTCAACCCTCAACCCTCAGTCCTCATACTCAATTCTCAATTCTCAATCCTCAATCCTCAATCCTCAATCTTCAATCCTCAATAATCAATCTGCAATCCTCAATCCTCAATCCTCGATCCTCAATCCTCAGGCATCAATACTCAATCTTCAATACTCAATCCTCAATCCTCAATCCTCAATCCTCAATCCTCAACCCTCAATCCTCATTCCTCAAACCTCAGTCCTCAACCCTCAGTCCTCATCCTCAATTCTCAATTCTCAATCCTCAATCCTCAATCCTCAATCTTCAATCCTCAATAATCAATCTCAAATCCTAGATCCTCAATCCCCAATCTTCAATCCTTAATACTCAATCTTCAATCCTCAATCCCCAGTCATCAATCTTCAATCCTCAATGCTCAATCCTCAATCCTCAATCCTCAGTCTTCAATCCACAATCCTCAATCCTCAAACCTCAATCTTCAACCGTCAGTCCTCGTCATCAATCCTCAAACCTCAATCCTCAATCCTCAATATTCAATCATCAATACTCAATCTTCAATCCTCAATGCTCTATCCTCAATCCTCAATCCTCAATCCTCAATATTCAAGACACAACCCTCAGCCATCAATCCTCAATGCTCACCCATCAATCCTCAATTCTCAATACTCAATACAATATTCTGAATACTCATGGTTCAATACTCAATCCACAATATTCAATAATCAAGTCTCAATCCTCAATCTTCAATCCTCAATACTCAATTTCAATCCTCAATCCTCAATTCTCAATCCCCAATACTCAATCCTCAATCGTCAATCCTCAATCCCCAATCGTCAATCTTCAATCCTCAACCTCAATCCTCAATCCTCAATCCTCAATCCTCAATCCTCACTCTTCAATCATCAATACTCAATCTTCAATCCTCAATGCTCAATCCTCAATCCTCAATCCTCAATCCTCAATATTCAAGACACAACCCTCAGCCATCAATCTTCAATACTCAACCATCAATCCTCAATTCTCAATACTCAATACAATATTCTGAATACTCATGGTTCAATACTCAATCCACAATATTCAATAATCAAGTCTCAATCCTCAATCTTCAATCCTCAATACTCAATTTCAATCCTCAATCCTCAATACTCAATCCCCAATACTCAATCCTCAATCGTCAATCCTCAATCCCCAATCGTCAATCTTCAATCCTCAACCTCAATCCTCAATCCTCAATCCTCAATCCTCAATCTTCAATCATCAATACTCAATCTTCAATCCTCAATGCTCTATCCTCAATCCTCAATCCTCAATCCTCAATATTCAAGACACAACCCTCAGCCATCAATCCTCAATACTCAACCATCAATCCTCAATTCTCAATACTCAATACAATATTCTGAATACTCATGGTTCAATACTCAATCCACAATATTCAATAATCAAATCTCAATCCTCAATCTTCAATCCTCAATACTCAATTTCAATCCTCAATCCTCAATTCTCAATCCCCAATACTCAATCCTCAATCGTCAATCCTCAATCCCCAATCCTCAATCTTCAATCCTCAACCTCAATCCTCAATCCTCAATCCTCAATCCTCAATCTTCAATCCTCAATACTCAATCTTCAATCCTCAATCCTCAATCCTCAATCCTCAATCCTCAATCCTCAATCTTCAATCCTCAATCCTCAATCCTCAATACTCAATCTGCAATCCTCAATCCTCAATCCTCAATCCGCAATCCTCATTCTTCAATCCTCAATACCCAATCCTCAATCTTCAATCCCCAATCCTCAATCCTCAATTCTCAATCCTCAATCCTCAATCCTCAGACCTCAAACATCAATATTCAACCCTCAGTCCTCGTCCTCTATCCACAACCTTCAATCCTCAATCCTCAATCTTCAATCATCAATATTCATTCTTCAATCCTCAATCCTCAATCCTCAATCCTCAATCCTCAATCCTCAATCCTCATTCCTCAATCCTCAATCTTCAATCCTCAATACTCAATCTTCAATCCCCAATCCTCAATTCTCAATCCTCAAGCCTCAATGTTCAATTCTCAATACTCAATCTCCAATCCTAGATCCTCAATCCCCAATCTTCAATCCTTAATCCTCAATCTTCAATCCTCAACCTCAATCCTCAATCCTCAATCCTCAATCCTCAATCTTCAATCCTCAATACTCAATCTTCAATCCTCAATCCTCAATCCTCAATCCTCAATCCTCAATCCTCAATCTTCAATCCTCAATCCTCAATCCTCAATACTCAATCTGCAATCCTCAATCCTCAATCCTCAATCCTCAATCCTCATTCTTCAATCCTCAATACCCAATCCTCAATCTTCAATCCCCAATCCTCAATCCTCAATTCTCAATCCTCAATCCTCAATCCTCAGACCTCAAACATCAATATTCAACCCTCAGTCCTCGTCCTCTATCCACAACCTTCAATCCTCAATCCTCAATCTTCAATCATCAATATTCATTCTTCAATCCTCAATCCTCAATCCTCAATCCTCAATCCTCAATCCTCAATCCTCAATCCTCATTCCTCAATCCTCAATCTTCAATCCTCAATACTCAATCTTCAATCCCCAATCCTCAATTCTCAATCCTCAAGCCTCAATGTTCAATTCTCAATACTCAATCTCCAATCCTAGATCCTCAATCCCCAATCTTCAATCCTTAATACTCAATCTTCAATCCTCAATCCCCAGTCATCAATCTTCAATCCTCAATGATCAATCCTCGATCCTCAATCCTCAGTCCTCAATTCACAATCCTCAATCCTCAAACCTCATTCTTCAACCGTCAGTCCTCGTCCTCAATCCTCAAACCTCAATCCTCAATCCTCAATATTCATCACTCAACCCTCAACCATCAATCCTCAATACTCAACCATCAATCCTCAATTCTCAATACTCAATAGAACATCCTGAATCCTTATGGTTCAATACTCAATCCAGAATATTCAATAATCAAATCTCAAACCTCAAGCATCAATTCTCAACACTCAATCCTCAACACTCAGTCCTCTCTCTTCAATCCTACATCCTCAACCCTCAATCCTCAAGCGTCAATCCTCAGTCCTCAATCCTCAATCCTCAATCGTCAGTCTTCAATCCTCAATACTCAATCTTCAATCCTCAATCCTCAAACCTCAATCCTCAATCCTCATTCTTCAATCCTCAATACCCAATCCTCAATCTTCAATCCTCAATACTCAATCCTCAATTCTCTATCATCAATCCTCAGTCCTCAGTCCTCAAACCTCAATCCTCAATCCGCAGTCCTCAATCCGCAATCCTCAATCCTCAAACCTCAATCCTCAACCGTCAGTCCTCGTCCTCAATCCTCAAACCTCAATCCTCAATCCTCAATCTTCAATCATCAATATTCATTCTTCAATCCTCAATCCTCAATCCTCAATCCTCAATCCTCAATCCTCAATCCTCAATCCTCATTCCTCAATTCTCAATCTTCAATCCTCAATACTCAATCTTCAATCCCCAATCCTCAATTCTCAATCCTCAAGCCTCAATGTTCAATCCTCAATACTCAATCTCCAATCCTAGATCCTCAATCCCCAATCTTCAATCCTTAATACTCAATCTTCAATCCTCAATCCCCAGTCATCAATCTTCAATCCTCAATGATCAATCCCCAATCCTCAATCCTCAGTCCTCAATTCACAATCCTCAATCCTCAAACCTCATTCTTCAACCGTCAGTCCTCGTCCTCAATCCTCAAACCTCAATCCTCAATCCTCAATATTCAATCATCAATACTCAATATTCAATCCTCAATGCTCTATCTTCAATCCTCAATCCTCAATCCTCAATATTCAAGACACAACCCTCAGCCATCAATCCTCAATACTCAACCATCAATCCTCAATTCTCAATACTCAATACAATATTCTGAATACTCATGGTTCAATACTCAAAACACAATATTCAATAATCAAGTCTCAATCCTCAATCATCAATCCTCAATACTCAATTTCAATCCTCAATCCTCAATTCTCAATCCCCAATCCTCGATCCTGAATCATCAATCCTCAATCCTCAATCCTCAGGCATCAATACTCAATCTTCAATGCTCAATCCTCAATCCTCAATCTTCAATCCTCATTCCCCAACCCTCAATCCTCATCCCTCAAACCTCAATCCTCAACCCTCAGTCCTCATACTCAATTCTCAATTCTCAATCCTCAATCCTCAATCCTCAATCTTCAATCCTCAATAATCAATCTCCAATCCTCAATCCTCAATCCTCGATCCTGAATCCTCAGGCATCAATACTCAATCTTCAATACTCAATCCTCAATCCTCAATCCTCAATCCTCAATCCTCAACCCTCAATCCTCATTCCTCAAACCTCAGTCCTCAACCCTCAGTCCTCATCCTCAATTCTCAATTCTCAATCCTCAATCCTCAATCCTCAATCTTCAATCCTCAATAATCAATCTCAAATCCTAGATCCTCAATCCCCAATCTTCAATCCTTAATACTCAATCTTCAATCCTCAATCCCCAGTCATCAATCTTCAATCCTCAATGCTCAATCCTCAATCCTCAATCCTCAGTCTTCAATCCACAATCCTCAATCCTCAAACCTCAATCTTCAACCGTCAGTCCTCGTCCTCAATCCTCAAACCTCAATCCTCAATCCTCAATATTCAATCATCAATACTCAATCTTCAATCCTCAATGCTCTATCCTCAATCCTCAATCCTCAATCCTCAATATTCAAGACACAACCCTCAGCCATCAATCCTCAATGCTCACCCATCAATCCTCAATTCTCAATACTCAATACAATATTCTGAATACTCATGGTTCAATACTCAATCCACAATATTCAATAATCAAGTCTCAATCCTCAATCTTCAAACCTCAATACTCAATTTCAATCCTCAATCCTCAATTCTCAATCCCCAATACTCAATCCTCAATCGTCAATCCTCAATCCCCAATCGTCAATCTTCAATCCTCAACCTCAATCCTCAATCCTCAATCCTCAATCCTCAATCCTCAATCTTCAATCATCAATACTCAATCTTCAATCCTCAATGCTCTATCCTCAATCCTCAATCCTCAATCCTCAATATTCAAGACACAACCCTCAGCCATCAATCTTCAATACTCAACCATCAATCCTCAATTCTCAATACTCAATACAATATTCTGAATACTCATGGTTCAATACTCAATCCACAATATTCAATAATCAAGTCTCAATCCTCAATCTTCAATCCTCAATACTCAATTTCAATCCTCAATCCTCAATACTCAATCCCCAATACTCAATCCTCAATCGTCAATCCTCAATCCTCAATCGTCAATCTTCAATCCTCAACCTCAATCCTCAATCCTCAATCCTCAATCCTCAATCTTCAATCATCAATACTCAATCTTCAATCCTCAATGCTCTATCCTCAATCCTCAATCCTCAATCCTCAATATTCAAGACACAACCCTCAGCCATCAATCCTCAATACTCAACCATCAATCCTCAATTCTCAATACTCAATACAATATTCTGAATACTCATGGTTCAATACTCAATCCACAATATTCAATAATCAAGTCTCAATCCTCAATCTTCAATCCTCAATACTCAATTTCAATCCTCAATCCTCAATTCTCAATCCCCAATACTCAATCCTCAATCGTCAATCCTCAATCCCCAATCCTCAATCTTCAATCCTCAACCTCAATCCTCAATCCTCAATCCTCAATCCTCAATCTTCAATCCTCAATACTCAATCTTCAATCCTCAATCCTCAATCCTCAATCCTCAATCCTCAATCCTCAATCTTCAATCCTCAATCCTCAATCCTCAATACTCAATCTGCAATCCTCAATCCTCAATCCTCAATCCTCAATCCTCATTCTTCAATCCTCAATACCCAATCCTCAATCTTCAATCCCCAATCCTCAATCCTCAATTCTCAATCCTCAATCCTCAATCCTCAGACCTCAAACATCAATATTCAACCCTCAGTCCTCGTCCTCTATCCACAACCTTCAATCCTCAATCCTCAATCTTCAATCATCAATATTCATTCTTCAATCCTCAATCCTCAATCCTCAATCCTCAATCCTCAATCCTCAATCCTCAATCCTCATTCCTCAATCCTCAATCTTCAATCCTCAATACTCAATCTTCAATCCCCAATCCTCAATTCTCAATCCTCAAGCCTCAATGTTCGATCCTCAATACTCAATCTCCAATCCTAGATCCTCAATCCCCAATCTTCAATCCTTAATACTCAATTTTCAATCCTCAATCCCCAGTCATCAATCTTCAATCCTCAATGATCAATCCTCAATCCTCAATCCTCAGTCCTCAATTCACAATCCTCAATCCTCAAACCTCATTCTTCAACCGTCAGTCCTCGTCCTCAATCCTCAAACCTCAATCCTCAATCCTCAATATTCAATCATCAATACTCAATATTCAATCCTCAATGCTCTATCTTCAATCCTGAATCCTCAATCCTCATTATTCAAGACACAACCCTCAGCCATCAATCCTCAATACTCAACCATCAATCCTCAATTCTCAATACTCAATACAATATTCTGAATACTCATGGTTCAATACTCAAAACACAATATTCAATAATCAAGTCTCAATCCTCAATCATCAATCCTCAATACTCAATTTCAATCCTCAATCCTCAATTCTCAATCCCCAATCCTCGATCCTCAATCATCAATCCTCAATCCTCAATCGTCAGGCATCAATACTCAATCTTCAATGCTCAATTCTCAATTCTCAATCCTCAATCCTCAATCCTCAATCTTCAATCCTCAATAATCAATCTCCAATCCTCAATCCTCAATCCTCGATCCTCAGTCCTCAGGCATCAATACTCAATCTTCAACACTCAATCCTCAATCCTCAATCCTCAATCCTCAATCCTCAACCCTCAATCCTCATTCCTCAAACCTCAGCCCTCAACCCTCAGTCCTCATCCTCAATTCTCAATTCTCAATTCTCAATCCTCAATCCTCAATCCTCAATCTTCAATCCTCAATAATCAATCTCCAATCCTAGATCCTCAATCCCCAATCTTCAATCCTTAATACTCAATCTTCAATCCTCAATCCCCAGTCGTCAATCTTCAATCCTCAATGCTCAATCCTCAATCCTCAATCCTCAGTCTTCAATCCACAATCCTCAATCCTCAAACCTCAATCTTCAACCGTCAGTCCTCGTCCTCAATCCTCAAACCTCAATCCTCAATCCTCAATATTCAATCATCAATACTCAATCTTCAATCCTCAATGCTCTATCCTCAATCCTCAATCCTCAATCCTCAATATTCAAGACACAACCCTCAGCCATCAATCCTCAATATTCACCCATCAATCCTCAATTCTCAATACTCAATACAATATTCTGAATACTCATGGTTCAATACTCAATCCACAATATTCAATAATCAAGTCTCAATCCTCAATCTTCAATCCTCAATACTCAATTTCAATCCTCAATCCTCAATTCTCAATCCCCAATACTCAATCCTCAATCGTCAATCCTCAATCCCCAATCGTCAATCTTCAATCCTCAACCTCAATCCTCAATCCTCATTCCTCAATCCTCAATCTTCAACCCTCAATACTCAATCTTCAATCCCCAATCCTCAATTCTCAATCCTCAAGCCTCAATGTTCGATCCTCAATACTCAATCTCCAATCCTAGATCCTCAATCCCCAATCTTCAATCCTTAATACTCAATTTTCAATCCTCAATCCCCAGTCATCAATCTTCAATCCTCAATGATCAATCCTCAATCCTCAATCCTCAGTCCTCAATTCACAATCCTCAATCCTCAAACCTCATTCTTCAACCGTCAGTCCTCGTCCTCAATCCTCAAACCTCAATCCTCAATCCTCAATATTCAATCATCAATACTCAATATTCAATCCTCAATGCTCTATCTTCAATCCTCAATCCTCAATCCTCAATATTCAAGACACAACCCTCAGCCATCAATCCTCAATACTCAACCATCAATCCTCAATTCTCAATACTCAATACAATATTCTAAATACTCATGGTTCAATACTCAAAACACAATATTCAATAATCAAGTCTCAATCCTCAATCATCAATCCTCAATACTCAATTTCAATCCTCAATCCTCAATTCTCAATCCCCAATCCTCGATCCTCAATCATCAATCCTCAATCCTCAATCCTCAGGCATCAATACTCAATCTTCAATGCTCAATCCTCAATCCTCAATCTTCAATCCTCATTCCCCAACCCTCAATCCTCATCCCTCAAACCTCAATCCTCAACCCTCAGTCCTCATACTCAATTCTCAATTCTCAATCCTCAATCCTCAATCCTCAATCTTCAATCCTCAATAATCAATCTCCAGTCCTCAATCCTCAATCCTCGATCCTCAGTCCTCAGGCATCAATACTCAATCTTCAATACTCAATCCTCAATCCTCAATCCTCAATCCTCAATCCTCAACCCTCAATCCTCATTCCTCAAACCTCAGCCCTCAACCCTCAGTCCTCATCCTCAATTCTCAATTCTCAATTCTCAATCCTCAATCCTCAATCCTCAATCTTCAATCCTCAATAATCAATCTCCAATCCTAGATCCTCAATCCCCAATCTTCAATCCTTAATACTCAATCTTCAATCCTCAATCCCCAGTCGTCAATCTTCAATCCTCAATGCTCAATCCTCAATCCTCAATCCTCAGTCTTCAATCCACAATCCTCAATCCTCAAACCTCAATCTTCAACCGTCAGTCCTCGTCCTCAATCCTCAAACCTCAATCCTCAATCCTCAATATTCAATCATCAATACTCAATCTTCAATCCTCAATGCTCTATCCTCAATCCTCAATCCTCAATCCTCAATATTCAAGACACAACCCTCAGCCATCAATCCTCAATATTCACCCATCAATCCTCAATTCTCAATACTCAATACAATATTCTGAATACTCATGGTTCAATACTCAATCCACAATATTCAATAATCAAGTCTCAATCCTCAATCTTCAATCCTCAATACTCAATTTCAATCCTCAATCCTCAATTCTCAATCCCCAATACTCAATCCTCAATCGTCAATCCTCAATCCCCAATCGTCAATCTTCAATCCTCAACCTCAATCCTCAATCCTCAATCCTCAATCCTCAATCTTCAATCATCAATACTCAATCTTCAATCCTCAATGCTCTATCCTCAATCCTCAATCCTCAATCCTCAATATTCAAGACACAACCCTCAGCCATCAATCTTCAATACTCAACCATCAATCCTCAATTCTCAATACTCAATACAATATTCTGAATACTCATGGTTCAATACTCAATCCACAATATTCAGTAATCAAGTCTCAATCCTCAATCTTCAATCCTCAATACTCAATTTCAATCCTCAATCCTCAATTCTCGATCCCCAATACTCAATCCTCAATCGTCAATCCTCAATCCCCAATCCTCAATCTTCAATACTCAACCTCAATCCTCAATCCTCAATCCTCAATCCTCAATCCTCCATCTTCAATCCTCAATACTCAATCTTCAATCCTCAATCCACAATCCTCAATCCTCAATCCTCAATCCTCAATCCTCAATCCTCAATCCTCAATCCTCAATACTCAATCTACAATCCTCAATCCTCAATCCTCAATCCTCAATTCTCATTCTTCAATCCTCAATACCCAATCCTCAATCTTCAATCCTCAATCCTCAATCCTCAATTCGCAATCCTCAATCCTCAATCCTCAGACCTCAAACATCAATAT
Organism: Calliopsis andreniformis; assembly: GCF_051401765.1. NCBI lineage: Eukaryota > Metazoa > Arthropoda > Insecta > Hymenoptera > Andrenidae > Calliopsis > Calliopsis andreniformis. The sequence continues at coordinate 2,113,167 of NW_027480509.1, read as the reverse complement.
TCAACCCTCAGTCCTCGTCCTCTATCCACAACCTTCAATCCTCAATCCTCAATCTTCAATCATCAATATTCAATCTTGAATCCTCAATCCTCAATCCTCAATCCTCAATCCTCAATCCTCAATCCTCATTCCTCAATCCTCAATCTTCAATCCTCAATACTCAATCTTCAATCCCCAATCCTCAATTCTCAATCCTCAAGCCTCAATGTTCAATCCTCAATACTCAATCTCCAATCCTAGATCCTCAATCCCCAACCTTCAATCCTTAATACTCAATCTTCAATCCTCAATCCCCAGTCATCAATCTTCAATCCTCAATGCTCAATCCTCAATCCTCAATCCTCAGTCCTCAATCCACAATCCTCAATCCTCAAACCTCAATCTTCAACCGTCAGTCCTCGTCCTCAATCCTCAAACCTCAATCCTCAATCCTCAATATTCAATCATCAATACTCAATATTCAATCCTCAATGCTCTATCCTCAATCCTCAATCCTCAATCCTCAATATTCAAGACACAACCCTCAGCCATCAATCCTCAATACTCAACCATCAATCCTCAAGTCTCAATACTCGATACAATATTCTGAATACTCATGGTTCAATACTCAAACCACAATATTCAATAATCAAGTATCAATCCTCAATCATCAATCCTCAATACTCAATTTCAATCCTCAATCCTCAATTCTCAATCCCCAATACTCAATCCTCAATCGTCAATGCTCAATCCTCAATCCTCAATCTTCAATCCTCAACCTCAATCCTCAATCCTCAATCCTCAATCCTCAATCTTCAATCATCAATACTCAATCTTCAATCCTCAATGCTCTATCCTCAATCCTCAATCCTCAATCCTCAATATTCAAGACACAACCCTCAGCCATCAATCCTCAATACTCAACCATCAATCCTCAATTCTCAATACTCAATACAATATTCTGAATACTCATGGTTCAATACTCAATCCACAATATTCAATAATCAAGTCTCAATCCTCAATCTTCAATCCTCAATACTCAATTTCAATCCTCAATCCTCAATTCTCAATCCCCAATAATCAATCCTCAATCCTCAATCCTCAATCCTCAATCCTCAATACTCAATCTGCAATCCTCAATACTCAATCCTCAATCCTCAATTCTCATTCTTCAATCCTCAATACCCAATCCTCAATCTTCAATCCTCAATCCTCAATCCTCAATTCTCAATCCTCAATCCTCAATCCTCAGACCTCAAACATCAATATTCAACCCTCAGTCCTCGTCCTCTATCCACAACCTTCAATGCTCAATCCTCAATCTTCAATCATCAATATTAAATCTTCAATCCTCAATCCTCAATCCTCAATCCTCAATCCTCAATCCTCGATCCTCATTCCTCAACCTTCAATCCTCAATCCTCAATCCTCAATCCTCTATCCTCAATCTTCAATAATCAATCCTCAAACCTCAATCTTCAATCCTCAATACTCAATCTGCAACCCTCAATCCTCAAACCTCAATCCTCAATCCTCATACTTCAATCCTCAATACACAATCCTCAATCTTCAATCCTCAATCCTCAATCCTCAATTCTCAACCCTCAATCCTTAATCCTCAGACCTCAAACATCAATATTCAACCCTCAGTCCTCGTCCTCAATCCACAACACTCAATCCTCAGTCCTCAATATTCAATCATCAATAATCAATCTTCAATCCTCAATCATCAATCCTCAATCCTTAATCCTCAATCCTCAATATTCATCACTCAACCCTCAACCATCAATCCTCAATACTCAACCATCAATCCTCAATTCTCAATACTCAATAGAACATCCTGAATCCTTATGGTTCAATACTCAATCCAGAATATTCAATAATCAAATCTCAAACCTCAAGCATCAATTCTCAACACTCAATCCTCAACACTCAGTCCTCTCTCTTCAATCCTACATCCTCAACCCTCAATCCTCAAGCGTCAATCCTCAGTCCTCAATCCTCAATCCTCAATCGTCAGTCTTCAATCCTCAATACTCAATCTTCAATCCTCAATCCTCAGACCTCAATCCTCAATCCTCATTCTTCAATCCTCAATACCCAATCCTCAATCTTCAATCCTCAATACTCAATCCTCAATTCTCTATCATCAATCCTCAGTCCTCAGTCCTCAAACCTCAATCCTCAATCCTCAGTCCTCAATCCTCAATCCTCAATCCTCAATCCTCAATCCTCAATCCTCAATCCTCATTCCTCAATCCTCAATCTTCAATCCTCAATCCTCAATCTTCAATCCTCAATACTCAATCTTCAATCCCCAATCCTCAATTCTCAATCCTCAAGCCTCAATCTCCAATCCTAGATCCTCAATCCCCAATCTTCAATCCTTAATACTCAATCTTCAATCCTCAATCCCCAGTCATCAATCTTCAATCCTCAATGATCAATCCTCAATCCTCAATCCTCAGTCCTCAATTCACAATCCTCAATCCTCAAACCTCATTCTTCAACCGTCAGTCCTCGTCCTCAATCCTCAAACCTCAATCCTCAATCCTCAATATTCAATCATCAATACTCAATATTCAATCCTCAATGCTCTATCTTCAACCCTCAATCCTCAATCCTCAATATTCAAGACACAACCCTCAGCCATCAATCCTCAATACTCAACCATCAATCCTCAATTCTCAATACTCAATACAATATTCTGAATACTCATGGTTCAATACTCAAAACACAATATTCAATAATCAAGTCTCAATCCTCAATCATCAATCCTCAATACTCAATTTCAATCCTCAATCCTCAATTCTCAATCCCCAATCCTCGATCCTCAATCATCAATCCTCAATCCTCAATCCTCAGGCATCAATACTCAATCTTCAATGCTCAATCCTCAATCCTCATTCTTCAATCCTCATTCCCCAACCCTCAATCCTCATCCCTCAAACCTCAATCCTCAACCCTCAGTCCTCATACTCAATTCTCAATTCTCAATCCTCAATCCTCAATCCTCAATCTTCAATCCTCAATAATCAATCTCCAATCCTCAATCCTCAATCCTCGATCCTGAGTCCTCAGGCATCAATACTCAATCTTCAATACTCAATCCTCAATCCTCAATCCTCAATCCTCAATCCTCAACCCTCAATCCTCATTCCTCAAACCTCAGCCCTCAACCTTCAGTCCTCATCCTCAATTCTCAATTCTCAATCCTCAATCCTCAATCCTCAGTCTTCAATCCACAATCCTCAATCCTCATACCTCAATCTTCAACCGTCAGTCCTCGTCCTCAATCCTCAAACCTCAATCCTGAATCCTCAATATTCAATCATCAATACTCAATCTTCAATCCTCAATGCTCTATCCTCAATCCTCAATCCTCAATCCTCAATATTCAAGACACAACCCTCAGCCATCAATCCTCAATACTCACCCATCAATCCTCAATTCTCAATACTCAATACAATATTCTGAATACTCATGGTTCAATACTCAATCCTCAATATTCAATAATCAAGTCTCAATCCTCAATCTTCAATCCTCAATACTCAATTTCAATCCTCAATCCTCAATTCTCAATCCCCAATACTCAATCCTCAATTGTCTATCCTCAATCCCCAATCGTCAATCTTCAATCCTCAACCTCAATCCTCAATCCTCAATCCTCAATCCTCAATCTTCAATCATCAATACTCAATCTTCAATCCTCAATGCTCTATCCTCAATCCTCAATCCTCAATCCTCAATATTCAAGACACAACCCTCAGCCATCAATCTTCAATACTCAACCATCAATCCTCAATTCTCAATACTCAATACAATATTCTGAATACTCATGGTTCAATACTCAATCCACAATATTCAATAATCAAGTCTCAATCCTCAATCTTCAAACCTCAATACTCAATTTCAATCCTCAATCCTCAATTCTCAATCCCCAATACTCAATCCTCAATCGTCAATCCTCAATCCCCAATCGTCAATCTTCAATCCTCAACCTCAATCCTCAATCCTCAATCCTCAATCCTCAATCCTCAATCTTCAATCATCAATACTCAATCTTCAATCCTCAATGCTCTATCCTCAATCCTCAATCCTCAATCCTCAATATTCAAGACACAACCCTCAGCCATCAATCTTCAATACTCAACCATCAATCCTCAATTCTCAATACTCAATACAATATTCTGAATACTCATGGTTCAATACTCAATCCACAATATTCAATAATCAAGTCTCAATCCTCAATCTTCAATCCTCAATACTCAATTTCAATCCTCAATCCTCAATACTCAATCCCCAATACTCAATCCTCAATCGTCAATCCTCAATCCTCAATCGTCAATCTTCAATCCTCAACCTCAATCCTCAATCCTCAATCCTCAATCCTCAATCTTCAATCATCAATACTCAATCTTCAATCCTCAATGCTCTATCCTCAATCCTCAATCCTCAATCCTCAATATTCAAGACACAACCCTCAGCCATCAATCCTCAATACTCAACCATCAATCCTCAATTCTCAATACTCAATACAATATTCTGAATACTCATGGTTCAATACTCAATCCACAATATTCAATAATCAAGTCTCAATCCTCAATCTTCAATCCTCAATACTCAATTTCAATCCTCAATCCTCAATTCTCAATCCCCAATACTCAATCCTCAATCGTCAATCCTCAATCCCCAATCCTCAATCTTCAATCCTCAACCTCAATCCTCAATCCTCAATCCTCAATCCTCAATCTTCAATCCTCAATACTCAATCTTCAATCCTCAATCCTCAATCCTCAATCCTCAATCCTCAATCCTCAATCTTCAATCCTCAATCCTCAATCCTCAATACTCAATCTGCAATCCTCAATCCTCAATCCTCAATCCTCAATCCTCATTCTTCAATCCTCAATACCCAATCCTCAATCTTCAATCCCCAATCCTCAATCCTCAATTCTCAATCCTCAATCCTCAATCCTCAGACCTCAAACATCAATATTCAACCCTCAGTCCTCGTCCTCTATCCACAACCTTCAATCCTCAATCCTCAATCTTCAATCATCAATATTCATTCTTCAATCCTCAATCCTCAATCCTCAATCCTCAATCCTCAATCCTCAATCCTCAATCCTCATTCCTCAATCCTCAATCTTCAATCCTCAATACTCAATCTTCAATCCCCAATCCTCAATTCTCAATCCTCAAGCCTCAATGTTCGATCCTCAATACTCAATCTCCAATCCTAGATCCTCAATCCCCAATCTTCAATCCTTAATACTCAATTTTCAATCCTCAATCCCCAGTCATCAATCTTCAATCCTCAATGATCAATCCTCAATCCTCAATCCTCAGTCCTCAATTCACAATCCTCAATCCTCAAACCTCATTCTTCAACCGTCAGTCCTCGTCCTCAATCCTCAAACCTCAATCCTCAATCCTCAATATTCAATCATCAATACTCAATATTCAATCCTCAATGCTCTATCTTCAATCCTGAATCCTCAATCCTCATTATTCAAGACACAACCCTCAGCCATCAATCCTCAATACTCAACCATCAATCCTCAATTCTCAATACTCAATACAATATTCTGAATACTCATGGTTCAATACTCAAAACACAATATTCAATAATCAAGTCTCAATCCTCAATCATCAATCCTCAATACTCAATTTCAATCCTCAATCCTCAATTCTCAATCCCCAATCCTCGATCCTCAATCATCAATCCTCAATCCTCAATCGTCAGGCATCAATACTCAATCTTCAATGCTCAATTCTCAATTCTCAATCCTCAATCCTCAATCCTCAATCTTCAATCCTCAATAATCAATCTCCAATCCTCAATCCTCAATCCTCGATCCTCAGTCCTCAGGCATCAATACTCAATCTTCAACACTCAATCCTCAATCCTCAATCCTCAATCCTCAATCCTCAACCCTCAATCCTCATTCCTCAAACCTCAGCCCTCAACCCTCAGTCCTCATCCTCAATTCTCAATTCTCAATTCTCAATCCTCAATCCTCAATCCTCAATCTTCAATCCTCAATAATCAATCTCCAATCCTAGATCCTCAATCCCCAATCTTCAATCCTTAATACTCAATCTTCAATCCTCAATCCCCAGTCGTCAATCTTCAATCCTCAATGCTCAATCCTCAATCCTCAATCCTCAGTCTTCAATCCACAATCCTCAATCCTCAAACCTCAATCTTCAACCGTCAGTCCTCGTCCTCAATCCTCAAACCTCAATCCTCAATCCTCAATATTCAATCATCAATACTCAATCTTCAATCCTCAATGCTCTATCCTCAATCCTCAATCCTCAATCCTCAATATTCAAGACACAACCCTCAGCCATCAATCCTCAATATTCACCCATCAATCCTCAATTCTCAATACTCAATACAATATTCTGAATACTCATGGTTCAATACTCAATCCACAATATTCAATAATCAAGTCTCAATCCTCAATCTTCAATCCTCAATACTCAATTTCAATCCTCAATCCTCAATTCTCAATCCCCAATACTCAATCCTCAATCGTCAATCCTCAATCCCCAATCGTCAATCTTCAATCCTCAACCTCAATCCTCAATCCTCATTCCTCAATCCTCAATCTTCAACCCTCAATACTCAATCTTCAATCCCCAATCCTCAATTCTCAATCCTCAAGCCTCAATGTTCGATCCTCAATACTCAATCTCCAATCCTAGATCCTCAATCCCCAATCTTCAATCCTTAATACTCAATTTTCAATCCTCAATCCCCAGTCATCAATCTTCAATCCTCAATGATCAATCCTCAATCCTCAATCCTCAGTCCTCAATTCACAATCCTCAATCCTCAAACCTCATTCTTCAACCGTCAGTCCTCGTCCTCAATCCTCAAACCTCAATCCTCAATCCTCAATATTCAATCATCAATACTCAATATTCAATCCTCAATGCTCTATCTTCAATCCTCAATCCTCAATCCTCAATATTCAAGACACAACCCTCAGCCATCAATCCTCAATACTCAACCATCAATCCTCAATTCTCAATACTCAATACAATATTCTAAATACTCATGGTTCAATACTCAAAACACAATATTCAATAATCAAGTCTCAATCCTCAATCATCAATCCTCAATACTCAATTTCAATCCTCAATCCTCAATTCTCAATCCCCAATCCTCGATCCTCAATCATCAATCCTCAATCCTCAATCCTCAGGCATCAATACTCAATCTTCAATGCTCAATCCTCAATCCTCAATCTTCAATCCTCATTCCCCAACCCTCAATCCTCATCCCTCAAACCTCAATCCTCAACCCTCAGTCCTCATACTCAATTCTCAATTCTCAATCCTCAATCCTCAATCCTCAATCTTCAATCCTCAATAATCAATCTCCAGTCCTCAATCCTCAATCCTCGATCCTCAGTCCTCAGGCATCAATACTCAATCTTCAATACTCAATCCTCAATCCTCAATCCTCAATCCTCAATCCTCAACCCTCAATCCTCATTCCTCAAACCTCAGCCCTCAACCCTCAGTCCTCATCCTCAATTCTCAATTCTCAATTCTCAATCCTCAATCCTCAATCCTCAATCTTCAATCCTCAATAATCAATCTCCAATCCTAGATCCTCAATCCCCAATCTTCAATCCTTAATACTCAATCTTCAATCCTCAATCCCCAGTCGTCAATCTTCAATCCTCAATGCTCAATCCTCAATCCTCAATCCTCAGTCTTCAATCCACAATCCTCAATCCTCAAACCTCAATCTTCAACCGTCAGTCCTCGTCCTCAATCCTCAAACCTCAATCCTCAATCCTCAATATTCAATCATCAATACTCAATCTTCAATCCTCAATGCTCTATCCTCAATCCTCAATCCTCAATCCTCAATATTCAAGACACAACCCTCAGCCATCAATCCTCAATATTCACCCATCAATCCTCAATTCTCAATACTCAATACAATATTCTGAATACTCATGGTTCAATACTCAATCCACAATATTCAATAATCAAGTCTCAATCCTCAATCTTCAATCCTCAATACTCAATTTCAATCCTCAATCCTCAATTCTCAATCCCCAATACTCAATCCTCAATCGTCAATCCTCAATCCCCAATCGTCAATCTTCAATCCTCAACCTCAATCCTCAATCCTCAATCCTCAATCCTCAATCTTCAATCATCAATACTCAATCTTCAATCCTCAATGCTCTATCCTCAATCCTCAATCCTCAATCCTCAATATTCAAGACACAACCCTCAGCCATCAATCTTCAATACTCAACCATCAATCCTCAATTCTCAATACTCAATACAATATTCTGAATACTCATGGTTCAATACTCAATCCACAATATTCAGTAATCAAGTCTCAATCCTCAATCTTCAATCCTCAATACTCAATTTCAATCCTCAATCCTCAATTCTCGATCCCCAATACTCAATCCTCAATCGTCAATCCTCAATCCCCAATCCTCAATCTTCAATACTCAACCTCAATCCTCAATCCTCAATCCTCAATCCTCAATCCTCCATCTTCAATCCTCAATACTCAATCTTCAATCCTCAATCCACAATCCTCAATCCTCAATCCTCAATCCTCAATCCTCAATCCTCAATCCTCAATCCTCAATACTCAATCTACAATCCTCAATCCTCAATCCTCAATCCTCAATTCTCATTCTTCAATCCTCAATACCCAATCCTCAATCTTCAATCCTCAATCCTCAATCCTCAATTCGCAATCCTCAATCCTCAATCCTCAGACCTCAAACATCAATATTCAACCCTCAGTCCTCGTCCTCTATCCACAACCTTCAATCCTCAATCCTCAATCTTCAATCATCAATATTCAATCTTGAATCCTCAATCCTCAATCCTCAATCCTCAATCCTCAATCCTCAATCCTCATTCCTCAATCCTCAATCTTCAATCCTCAATACTCAATCTTCAATCCCCAATCCTCAATTCTCAATCCTCAAGCCTCAATGTTCAATCCTCAATACTCAATCTCCAATCCTAGATCCTCAATCCCCAACCTTCAATCCTTAATACTCAATCTTCAATCCTCAATCCCCAGTCATCAATCTTCAATCCTCAATGCTCAATCCTCAATCCTCAATCCTCAGTCCTCAATCCACAATCCTCAATCCTCAAACCTCAATCTTCAACCGTCAGTCCTCGTCCTCAATCCTCAAACCTCAATCCTCAATCCTCAATATTCAATCATCAATACTCAATATTCAATCCTCAATGCTCTATCCTCAATCCTCAATCCTCAATCCTCAATATTCAAGACACAACCCTCAGCCATCAATCCTCAATACTCAACCATCAATCCTCAAGTCTCAATACTCGATACAATATTCTGAATACTCATGGTTCAATACTCAAACCACAATATTCAATAATCAAGTATCAATCCTCAATCATCAATCCTCAATACTCAATTTCAATCCTCAATCCTCAATTCTCAATCCCCAATACTCAATCCTCAATCGTCAATGCTCAATCCTCAATCCTCAATCTTCAATCCTCAACCTCAATCCTCAATCCTCAATCCTCAATCCTCAATCTTCAATCATCAATACTCAATCTTCAATCCTCAATGCTCTATCCTCAATCCTCAATCCTCAATCCTCAATATTCAAGACACAACCCTCAGCCATCAATCCTCAATACTCAACCATCAATCCTCAATTCTCAATACTCAATACAATATTCTGAATACTCATGGTTCAATACTCAATCCACAATATTCAATAATCAAGTCTCAATCCTCAATCTTCAATCCTCAATACTCAATTTCAATCCTCAATCCTCAATTCTCAATCCCCAATAATCAATCCTCAATCCTCAATCCTCAATCCTCAATCCTCAATACTCAATCTGCAATCCTCAATACTCAATCCTCAATCCTCAATTCTCATTCTTCAATCCTCAATACCCAATCCTCAATCTTCAATCCTCAATCCTCAATCCTCAATTCTCAATCCTCAATCCTCAATCCTCAGACCTCAAACATCAATATTCAACCCTCAGTCCTCGTCCTCTATCCACAACCTTCAATGCTCAATCCTCAATCTTCAATCATCAATATTAAATCTTCAATCCTCAATCCTCAATCCTCAATCCTCAATCCTCAATCCTCGATCCTCATTCCTCAACCTTCAATCCTCAATCCTCAATCCTCAATCCTCTATCCTCAATCTTCAATAATCAATCCTCAAACCTCAATCTTCAATCCTCAATACTCAATCTGCAACCCTCAATCCTCAAACCTCAATCCTCAATCCTCATACTTCAATCCTCAATACACAATCCTCAATCTTCAATCCTCAATCCTCAATCCTCAATTCTCAACCCTCAATCCTTAATCCTCAGACCTCAAACATCAATATTCAACCCTCAGTCCTCGTCCTCAATCCACAACACTCAATCCTCAGTCCTCAATATTCAATCATCAATAATCAATCTTCAATCCTCAATCATCAATCCTCAATCCTTAATCCTCAATCCTCAATATTCATCACTCAACCCTCAACCATCAATCCTCAATACTCAACCATCAATCCTCAATTCTCAATACTCAATAGAACATCCTGAATCCTTATGGTTCAATACTCAATCCAGAATATTCAATAATCAAATCTCAAACCTCAAGCATCAATTCTCAACACTCAATCCTCAACACTCAGTCCTCTCTCTTCAATCCTACATCCTCAACCCTCAATCCTCAAGCGTCAATCCTCAGTCCTCAATCCTCAATCCTCAATCGTCAGTCTTCAATCCTCAATACTCAATCTTCAATCCTCAATCCTCAGACCTCAATCCTCAATCCTCATTCTTCAATCCTCAATACCCAATCCTCAATCTTCAATCCTCAATACTCAATCCTCAATTCTCTATCATCAATCCTCAGTCCTCAGTCCTCAAACCTCAATCCTCAATCCTCAGTCCTCAATCCTCAATCCTCAATCCTCAATCCTCAATCCTCAATCCTCAATCCTCATTCCTCAATCCTCAATCTTCAATCCTCAATCCTCAATCTTCAATCCTCAATACTCAATCTTCAATCCCCAATCCTCAATTCTCAATCCTCAAGCCTCAATCTCCAATCCTAGATCCTCAATCCCCAATCTTCAATCCTTAATACTCAATCTTCAATCCTCAATCCCCAGTCATCAATCTTCAATCCTCAATGATCAATCCTCAATCCTCAATCCTCAGTCCTCAATTCACAATCCTCAATCCTCAAACCTCATTCTTCAACCGTCAGTCCTCGTCCTCAATCCTCAAACCTCAATCCTCAATCCTCAATATTCAATCATCAATACTCAATATTCAATCCTCAATGCTCTATCTTCAACCCTCAATCCTCAATCCTCAATATTCAAGACACAACCCTCAGCCATCAATCCTCAATACTCAACCATCAATCCTCAATTCTCAATACTCAATACAATATTCTGAATACTCATGGTTCAATACTCAAAACACAATATTCAATAATCAAGTCTCAATCCTCAATCATCAATCCTCAATACTCAATTTCAATCCTCAATCCTCAATTCTCAATCCCCAATCCTCGATCCTCAATCATCAATCCTCAATCCTCAATCCTCAGGCATCAATACTCAATCTTCAATGCTCAATCCTCAATCCTCATTCTTCAATCCTCATTCCCCAACCCTCAATCCTCATCCCTCAAACCTCAATCCTCAACCCTCAGTCCTCATACTCAATTCTCAATTCTCAATCCTCAATCCTCAATCCTCAATCTTCAATCCTCAATAATCAATCTCCAATCCTCAATCCTCAATCCTCGATCCTGAGTCCTCAGGCATCAATACTCAATCTTCAATACTCAATCCTCAATCCTCAATCCTCAATCCTCAATCCTCAACCCTCAATCCTCATTCCTCAAACCTCAGCCCTCAACCTTCAGTCCTCATCCTCAATTCTCAATTCTCAATCCTCAATCCTCAATCCTCAGTCTTCAATCCACAATCCTCAATCCTCATACCTCAATCTTCAACCGTCAGTCCTCGTCCTCAATCCTCAAACCTCAATCCTGAATCCTCAATATTCAATCATCAATACTCAATCTTCAATCCTCAATGCTCTATCCTCAATCCTCAATCCTCAATCCTCAATATTCAAGACACAACCCTCAGCCATCAATCCTCAATACTCACCCATCAATCCTCAATTCTCAATACTCAATACAATATTCTGAATACTCATGGTTCAATACTCAATCCTCAATATTCAATAATCAAGTCTCAATCCTCAATCTTCAATCCTCAATACTCAATTTCAATCCTCAATCCTCAATTCTCAATCCCCAATACTCAATCCTCAATTGTCTATCCTCAATCCCCAATCGTCAATCTTCAATCCTCAACCTCAATCCTCAATCCTCAATCCTCAATCCTCAATCTTCAATCATCAATACTCAATCTTCAATCCTCAATGCTCTATCCTCAATCCTCAATCCTCAATCCTCAATATTCAAGACACAACCCTCAGCCATCAATCTTCAATACTCAACCATCAATCCTCAATTCTCAATACTCAATACAATATTCTGAATACTCATGGTTCAATACTCAATCCACAATATTCAATAATCCAGTCTCAATCCTCAATCTTCAATCCTCAATACTCAATTTCAATCCTCAATCCTCAATCTTCAATTCTCAATCCTCAATCCTCAATCCTCAGACTTCAAACACAAATACTCAACCCTCAGTCCTCGTCCTCAATCCACAACCCTCAATCCTCAACCCTCAATCTTCAATCATTAATGTTCAATCTTCAATCTTCAATCCTCAATCCTCAATCCTCAATACTCAATCTGCAATCCTCAATCCTCAATCCTCAATCCCCAATTCTCATTCTTCAATCCTCAATACCCAATCCTCAATCTTCAATCCTCAATCCTCAATCCTCAATTCGCAATCCTCAATCCTCAATCCTCAGACCTCAAACATCAATATTCAACCCTCAGTCCTCGTCCTCTATCCACAACCTTCAATCCTCAATCCTCAATCTTCAATCATCAATATTCAATCTTGAATCCTCAATCCTCAATCCTCAATCCTCAATCCTCAATCCTCAATCCTCATTCCTCAATCCTCAATCTTCAATCCTCAATACTCAATCTTCAATCCCCAATCCTCAATTCTCAATCCTCAAGCCTCAATGTTCAATCCTCAATACTCAATCTCCAATCCTAGATCCTCAATCCCCAATCTTCAATCCTTAATACTCAATCTTCAATCCTCAATCCCCAGTCATCAATCTTCAATCCTCAATGCTCAATCCTCAATCCTCAATCCTCAGTCCTCAATCCACAATCCTCAATCCTCAAACCTCAATCTTCAACCTTCAGTCCTCGTCCTCAATCCTCAAACCTCAATCCTCAATCCTCAATATTCAATCATCAATACTCAATCTGCAATCCTCAATCCTCAAACCTCAATCCTCAATCCTCATACTTCAATCCTCAATACACAATCCTCAATCTTCAATCCTCAATCCTCAATCCTCAATTCTCAACCCTCAATCCTTAATCCTCAGACCTCAAACATCAATATTCAACCCTCAGTCCTCGTCCTCAATCCACAACACTCAATCCTCAGTCCTCAATCTTCAATCATCAATAATCAATCTTCAATCCTCAATCATCAATCCTCAATCCTTAATCCTCAATCCTCAATATTCATCACTCAACCCTCAACCATCAATCCTCAATACTCAACCATCAATCCTCAATTCTCAATACTCAATAGAACATCCTGAATCCTTATGGTTCAATACTCAATCCAGAATATTCAATAATCAAATCTCAAACCTCAAGCATCAATTCTCAACACTCAATCCTCAACACTCAGTCCTCTCTCTTCAATCCTACATCCTCAAACCTCAATCCTCAAGCGTCAATCCTCAGTCCTCAATCCTCAATCCTCAATCGTCAGTCTTCAATCCTCAATACTCAATCTTCAATCCTCAATCCTCAAACCTCAATCCTCAATCCTCATTCTTCAATCCTCAATACCCAATCCTCAATCTTCAATCCTCAATACTCAATCCTCAATTCTCAATCATCAATCCTCAGTCCTCAGTCCTCAAACCTCAATCCTCAATCCTCAGTCCTCAATCCGCATTCCTCAATCCTCAAACCTCAATCCTCAACCGTCAGTCCTCGTCCTCAATCCTCAAACCTCAATCCTCAATCCTCAATATTCAATCATCAATACTCAATCTTCAATCCTCAATGCTCTATCCTCAATCCTCAATCCTCAATCCTCAATATTCAAGACACAACCCTCAGCCATCAGTCCTCAATACTCAACCATCAATCCTCAATTCTCAATACTCAATAGAATATTCTGAATACTCATGGTTCAATACTCGATCCACAATATTCAATAATCAAATCTCAATCCTGAATCTTCAATCCTCAATACTCAATCTTCAATCCCCAATCCTCAATTCTCAATCCTCAATCCTCAACGTTTAATCCTCAATACTCAATCTTCAATCCTCAATTCTCAATCCTCAATCCTCAATCCTCATTCTTCAATCCTCAATCCTCAATCCTCAATTCTCAATCCTCAATCTTCAATCCTCAATACTCAATCTTCAATCCCGAATCCTCAATCCTCAATCTTCAATCCTCAATCCTCAATCCTCAATTCTCAATCCTCAATCCTCAATCCTCAGACCTCAAGCATCAATATTCAACCCTCAGTCCTCGTCCTCTATCCACAACCATCAATCCTCAATCCTCAACCTTCAATCATCAATATTCAATCTTCAATCCTCAATCCTCAACCCTCAATCCTCAATCCTCAATCCACAATCCTCAATCTTCAATCCTCAATCCTCAATCCTCAATCCTCAATCCTCAATCTTCAATCCTCAATACTCAATCTTCAATCCCCATTCCTCAATTCTCAATCCTCAATCCTCAATGTTCAATCCTCAATACTCAATCTTCAATCCTCAATCCTCAATCCTCAATCCTCAATCCTCAATCCTCATTCTTCAATCCTCAACACCCAATACTCAATCTTCAATCCTCAATCCTCAACTCTCAATCCTCAATCCTCAATCCTCAGACCTCACACATCAATACTCAACCCTCAGTCCTCGTCCTCAATTCACAACCCTCAATCCTCAATCCTCAATCATCAATCATCAATATTCAATATTCAGTCCTCAATCCTCAATCCTCAATCCTCAATCCTCAATCCTCAATGTTCAATCCACAATACGCAATCCTCAATCGTCAATCCTCAATCCTCAATCCTCAATCCTCAATCCTCAATACTCAATCCTCAATTCTCCATCCTCAAATCTCAATCCTGTATCCACAATCCTGAATCCTCAACCTTCAGTCCTCAGTCCTCAACAATCATTCGTCAGTTCTCAATCCTCAATACAATATCGTCAATTCACACCTTTCAATACTCATTACACTGTGTGCAATCTTAAAATCTCTATCCACAAACTTTCAATTCTCGTCACTCAACCCTCAACACTCAGTCCTCATACTCAATTCTCAATTCTCAATCCTCAATCCTCAATCCTCAATCTTCAATCCTCAATAATCAATCTCCAATCCTCAATCCTCAATCCTCGATCCTCAGTCCTCAGGCATCAATACTCAATCTTCAATACCCAATCCTCAATCCTCAATCCTCAATCCTCAATCCTCAACCCTCAATCCTCATTCCTCAAACCTCAGTCCTCAATCCCCAATCCTCAATATTCAACACACAACCCTCAGCCAACATTCCTCAATACTCAACCATCAATCCTCAATTCTCAATACTCAATAGAATATCCTGAATCCGCATGGTTCGGTACTCAAACCACAATATTCAATAATCAAATCTCAATCCTCAATCTTCAATCCTCAATACTCAATTTCAATCCTCAATCCTCAATCTTCAATCCTCAATCCTCAATTATCAATCCTCAATCCTCAATCCTCAACCTTCAATCCTCAATACTCAATATTCAATCCTCAATCCTCAATCCTCAATCCTCAATCCACAATCCTCAATCCTCAATCCTCAATCCTCAATACTCAATCTGCAATCCTCAATACTCAATCCTCAATCCTCAATCTTCAATCATCAATATTCAATCTTCAATCCCCAACCCTCAATCCTCAATCCTCAATCCTCAATCCTCAACCTTCAATCCTCAATACTCAATAGTCAATCCTCAATCCTCAATCCTCAATCCTCAATCCACAATCCTCAATCCTCAACCGTCAGTCCTCGTCCTCAATCCTCAAACCTCAATCCTCAATCCTCACTATTCAATCATCAATACTCAATCTTCAATCCTCAATGCTCTATCCTCAATCCTCAATCCTCAATCCTCAATCCTCAATACTCAATCTGCAATCCTCAATACTCAATCCTCAACCCTCAATCCTCATTCCTCAAACCTCAGTCCTCAACCCTCAGTCCTCATCCTCAATTCTCAATTCTCAATCCTCAATCCTCAATCCTCAATCTTCAATCCTCAATAATCAATCTCCAATCCTAGATCCTCAATCCCCAATCTTCAATCCTTAATACTCAATCTTCAATCCTCAATCCCCAGGCATCAATCTTCAAACCTCAATGCTCAATCCTCAATCTTCAATCCTCAGTCTTCAATCCACAATCCTCAATCCTCAAACCTCAATCTTCAACCGTCAGTCCTGGTCCTCAATCCTCAAACCTCAATCCTCAATCCTCACTATTCAATCATCAATACTCAATCTTCAATCCTCAATGCTCTATCCTCAATCCTCAATCCTCAATCCTCAATATTCAAGACACAACCCTCAGCCATCAATCCTCAATACTCAACCATCAATCCTCAATTCTCAATACTCAATACAATATTCTGAATACTCATGGTTCAATACTCAATCCACAATATTCAATAATCAAGTCTCAATCCTCAATCTTCAATCCTCAATACTCAATTTCAATCCTCAATCCTCAATTCTCAATCCCCAATACTCAATCCTCAATCGTCAATCCTCAATCCCCAATCGTCAATCTTCAATCCTCAACCTCAATCCTCAATCCTCAATCCTCAATCCTCAATCTTCAATCATCAATACTCAATCTTCAATCCTCAATGCTCTATCCTCAATCCTCAATCCTCAATCCTCAATATTCAAGACACAACCCTCAGCCATCAATCTTCAATACTCAACCATCAATCCTCAATTCTCAATACTCAATACAATATTCTGAATACTCATGGTTCGATACTCAATCCACAATATTCAATAATCAAGTCTCAATCCTCAATCTTCAATCCTCAATACTCAATTTCAATCCTCAATCCTCAATTCTCAATCCCCAATACTCAATCCTCAATCGTCAATCCTCAATCCCCAATCCTCAATCTTCAATCCTCAACCTCAATCCTCAATCCTCAGTCCTCAATCCACAATACTCAATCCTCAATACTCAATCTGCAATCCTCAATCCTCAATCCTCAATCCTCAATTCTCATTCTTCAATCCTCAATACCCAATCCTCAATCTTCAATCCTCAATCCTCAATCCTCAATTCTCAATCCTCAATCCTCAATCCTCAGACCTCAAACATCAATATTCAACCCTCAGTACTCGTCCTCTATCCACAATCTTCAATGCTCAATCCTCAATCTTCAATCATCAATATTAAATCTTCAATCCTCAATCCTCAATCCTCAATCCTCAATCCTCAATCCTCAATCCTCATTCCTCAATCTTCAATCCTCAATCCTCAATCCTCAATCCTCAATCCTCTATCCTCAATCTTCAATCCTCAATCCTCAAACCTCAATCTTCAATCCTCAATACTAAATCTGCAATCCTCAATCCTCAAACCTCAATCCTCAATCCTCATACTTCAATCCTCAATACACAATCCTCAATCTTCAATCCTCAATCCTCAATCCTCCATTCTCAACCCTCAATCCTTAAACCTCAGACCTCAAACATCAATATTCAACCCTCAGTCCTCGTCCTGAATCCACAACACTCAATCCTCAGTCCTCAATCTTCAATCATCAATAATCAATCTTCAATCCTCAATCATCAATCCTCAATCCTTAATCCTCAATCCTCAATATTCATCACTCAACCCTCAACCATCAATCCTCAATACTCAACCATCAATCCTCAATTCTCAATACTCAATAGAACATCCTGAATCCTTATGGTTCAATACTCAATCCAGAATATTCAATAATCAAATCTCAAACCTCAAGCATCAATTCTCAACACTCAATCCTCAACACTCAGTCCTCTCTCTTCAATCCTACATCCTCAAACCTCAATCCTCAAGCGTCAATCCTCAGTCCTCAATCCTCAATCCTCAATCGTCAGTCTTCAATCCTCAATCCTCAATCCTCAATCCTCAATCCTCAATGTTCAATCCTCAATCCTCAACTCTCAATCCTCAATCCTCAATCCTCAGACCTCACACATCAATACTCAACCCTCAGTCCTCGTCCTCAATTCACAACCTTCAATCCTCAATCCTCAATCATCAATCATCAATATTCAATATTCAGTCCTCAATCCTCAATCCTCAATCCTCAATCCTCAATCCTCAATGTTCAATTCACAATACGCAATCCTCAATCGTCAATCCTCAATCCTCAATCCTCAATCCTCAATCCTCAATACTCAATCCTCAATTCTCCATCCTCAAACCTCAATCCTGTATCCACAATCCTGAATCCTCAACCTTCAGTCCTCAGTCCTCAACAATCATTCGTCAGTTCTCAATCCTCAATACAATATCGTCAATTCACACCTTTCAATACTCAATACACAGTCTGCAATCTTAAAATCTCTATCCACAAACTTTCAATTCTCATCACTCAACCCTCAACACTCAGTCCCCCATCCTCAATCTTCAATCCTCAATCCTCAATCCTCAATTCTCAATTCTCAATCCGCAGTCCTCAGACCTCAAACCTCAATCCTCAATAATCGATTACCAATCCTAGATCCTCAATCCTCAATCCTCAATCCCCAATCATCAATCGTCAATAATCAATCTCCAATCCTAGGTCCTCAATCCGCAACCCTCAATCCTCAATCCTCAATCGTCATCCTTCAATCCTCAATACCCAATCCTCAATCTTCAATACTCAATCCTCAATCCTCAATCCCCAATCCTCAATATTCAACACACAACCCTCAGCCAACATTCCTCAATACTCAACCATCAATCCTCAATTCTCAATACTCAATAGAATATCCTGAGTCCGCATGGTTCGGTACTCAAACCACAATATTCAATAATCAAATCTCAATCCTCAATCTTCAATCCTCAATACTCAATTTCAATCCTCAATCCTCAATATTCAACCATCAATCCTCAATTATCAATCCTCAATCCTCAATCCTCAATCTTCAATCCTCAATACTCAATCTTCAATCCTCAATCCTCAATCCTCAATCCTCAATCCACAACCCTCAATCCTCAATCCTCAATCCTCAATCCTCAATACTCAATCTGCAATCCTCAAGCGTCAATCCTCAATCCTCAATGCTCATTCTTCAATCCTCAATACCCAATCCTCAATCTTCAATCCTCAATACTCAATCTTCACTCCTCAATCCTCAATCCTCAATCCTCGATCCTCAATCCGCAATCCTCAATCCTCAATCCTCAATCCTCAATCCTCAATACTCAATCTGCAATCCTCAATCCTCAATCCTCAATCCTCAATCCTCATTCTTCAATCCACAATACCCAATCCTCAATCTTCAATTCTCAATCCTCAATCCTCAATTCTCAATCCTCAATCCTCAATCCTCAGACTGCAAACATCAATATTCAACCCTCAGTCCTCGTCCGCTATCCACAACCATCAATCCTCAATCCTCAATCTTCAATCATCAATATTCAATATTCAATCCTCAATTCCCAATCCTCAACCCTCAATACTCAATCCTCAATCTTCAATACTCAATCTTCAATCCTCAATCCTCAATCCTCAATCCTCGATCCTCAATCCTCAAACCTCAATCCTCAATCCTCAATATTCAATCATCAATACTCAATCTTCAATCCTCAATCCTCAATCCTCAATCCTCAATCCCCAATCCTCAATATTCAACACACAACCCTCAGCCAACAATCCTCAATACTCAACCATCAATCCTCAATACTCAATACTCAATAGAATATCCTGAATTCGCATGGTTCGATACTCAACCCACAATATTCAATAATCAAATCTCAATCCTCAATCCTCAATCCTCAATACTCAATTTCAATCCTCAATCCTCAATCTTCAATCCTCAATCCTCAATTGTCAATCCTCAATCCTCAATCCTCAACCTTCGATCCTCAATACTCAACCTTCAATCCTCAATCCTCAATCCTCAATCCTCAATCCTCAATCCTCAATCCTCAATCTTCAATCCTCAATCCTCAATCCTCAATACTCAATCTGCAATCATCAATCCTCAATCCTCAATCCTCAATACTCATTCTTCAATCCTCAATACCCAATCCTCAATCTTCAATCCCCAATCCTCAATCCTCAATTCTCAATCCTCAATCCTCAATCCTCAGACCTCAAACATCAATATTCAACCCTCAGTCCTCGTCCTCTATCCACAACCTTCAATCCTCAATCCTCAATCTTCAATCATCAATATTCAATCTTCAATCCTCAATCCTCAATCCTCAATCCTCAATCCTCAATCCTCAATCCTCATTCCTCAATCCTCAATCTTCAATCCTCAATACTCAATCTTCAATCCCCAATCCTCAATTCTCAATCCTCAAGCCTCAATGTTCAATCCTCAATACTCAATCTCCAATCCTAGATCCTCAATCCCCAATCTTCAATCCTTAATACTCAATCTTCAATCCTCAATCCCCAGTCATCAATCTTCAATCCTCAATGATCAATCCTCAATCCTCAATCCTCAGTCCTCAATTCACAATCCTCAATCCTCAAACCTCATTCTTCAACCGTAAGTCCTCGTCCTCAATCCTCAAACCTCAATCCTCAATCCTCAATATTCAATCATCAATACTCAATATTCAATCCTCAATGCTCTATCTTCAATCCTCAATCCTCAATCCTCAATATTCAAGACACAACCCTCAGCCATCAATCCTCAATACTCAACCATCAATCCTCAATTCTCAATACTCAATACAATATTCTGAATACTCATGGTTCAATACTCAAACCACAATATTCAATAATCAAGTCTCAATCCTCAATCATCAATCCTCAATACTCAATCTTCAATCCTCAATACTCAATCCTCAATCCCCAGTCATCAATCTTCAATCCTCAATGCTCAATCCTCAATCCTCAATCCTCAGTCCTCAATCCACAATACTCAATCCTCAATACTCAATCTGCAATCCTCAATCCTCAATCCTCAATCCTCAATTCTCATTCTTCAATCCTCAATACCCAATCCTCAATCTTCAATCTTCAATCCTCAATCCTCAATTCTCAATCCTCAATCCTCAATCCTCAGACCTCAAACATCAATATTCAACCCTCAGTACTCGTCCTCTATCCACAATCTTCAATGCTCAATCCTCAATTTCAATCATCAATATTAAATCTTCAATCCTCAATCCTCAATCCTCAATCCTCAATCCTCAATCCTCAATCCTCATTCCTCAATCTTCAATCCTCAATCCTCAATCCTCAATCCTCTATCCTCAATCTTCAATCCTCAATCCTCAAACCTCAATCTTCAATCCTCAATACTCAATCTGCAATCCTCAATCCTCAAACCTCAATCCTCAATCCTCATACTTCAATCCTCAATACACAATCCTCAATCTTCAATCCTCAATCCTCAATCCTCAATTCTCAACCCTCAATCCTTAATCCTCAGACCTCAAACATCAATATTCAACCCTCAGTCCTCGTCCTCAATCCACAACACTCAATCCTCAGTCCTCAATCTTCAATCATCAATAATCAATCTTCAATCCTCAATCATCAATCCTCAATCCTTAATCCTCAATCCTCAATATTCATCACTCAACCCTCAACCATCAATCCTCAATACTCAACCATCAATCCTCAATTCTCAATACTCAATAGAACATCCTGAATCCTTATGGTTCAATACTCAATCCAGAATATTCAATAATCAAATCTCAAACCTCAAGCATCAATTCTCAACACTCAATCCTCAACACTCAGTCCTCTCTCTTCAATCCTACATCCTCAAACCTCAATCCTCAAGCGTCAATCCTCAGTCCTCAATCCTCAATCCTCAATCGTCAGTCTTCAACCCTCAGTCCTCATCCTCAATTCTCAATTCTCAATCCTCAATCCTCAATCCTCAATCTTCAATCCTCAATAATCAATCTCCAATCCTAGATCCTCAATCCCCAATCTTCAATCCTTAATACTCAATCTTCAATCCTCAATCCCCAGGCATCAATCTTCAAACCTCAATGCTCAATCCTCAATCTTCAATCCTCAGTCTTCAATCCACAATCCTCAATCCTCAAACCTCAATCTTCAACCGTCAGTCCTGGTCCTCAATCCTCAAACCTCAATCCTCAATCCTCACTATTCAATCATCAATACTCAATCTTCAATCCTCAATGCTCTATCCTCAATCCTCAATCCTCAATCCTCAATATTCAAGACACAACCCTCAGCCATCAATCCTCAATACTCAACCATCAATCCTCAATTCTCAATACTCAATACAATATTCTGAATACTCATGGTTCAATACTCAATCCACAATATTCAATAATCAAGTCTCAATCCTCAATCTTCAATCCTCAATACTCAATTTCAATCCTCAATCCTCAATTCTCAATCCCCAATACTCAATCCTCAATCGTCAATCCTCAATCCCCAATCGTCAATCTTCAATCCTCAACCTCAATCCTCAATCCTCAATCCTCAATCCTCAATCTTCAATCATCAATACTCAATCTTCAATCCTCAATGCTCTATCCTCAATCCTCAATCCTCAATCCTCAATATTCAAGACACAACCCTCAGCCATCAATCTTCAATACTCAACCATCAATCCTCAATTCTCAATACTCAATACAATATTCTGAATACTCATGGTTCGATACTCAATCCACAATATTCAATAATCAAGTCTCAATCCTCAATCTTCAATCCTCAATACTCAATTTCAATCCTCAATCCTCAATTCTCAATCCCCAATACTCAATCCTCAATCGTCAATCCTCAATCCCCAATCCTCAATCTTCAATCCTCAACCTCAATCCTCAATCCTCAGTCCTCAATCCACAATACTCAATCCTCAATACTCAATCTGCAATCCTCAATCCTCAATCCTCAATCCTCAATTCTCATTCTTCAATCCTCAATACCCAATCCTCAATCTTCAATCCTCAATCCTCAATCCTCAATTCTCAATCCTCAATCCTCAATCCTCAGACCTCAAACATCAATATTCAACCCTCAGTACTCGTCCTCTATCCACAATCTTCAATGCTCAATCCTCAATCTTCAATCATCAATATTAAATCTTCAATCCTCAATCCTCAATCCTCAATCCTCAATCCTCAATCCTCAATCCTCATTCCTCAATCTTCAATCCTCAATCCTCAATCCTCAATCCTCAATCCTCTATCCTCAATCTTCAATCCTCAATCCTCAAACCTCAATCTTCAATCCTCAATACTAAATCTGCAATCCTCAATCCTCAAACCTCAATCCTCAATCCTCATACTTCAATCCTCAATACACAATCCTCAATCTTCAATCCTCAATCCTCAATCCTCCATTCTCAACCCTCAATCCTTAAACCTCAGACCTCAAACATCAATATTCAACCCTCAGTCCTCGTCCTGAATCCACAACACTCAATCCTCAGTCCTCAATCTTCAATCATCAATAATCAATCTTCAATCCTCAATCATCAATCCTCAATCCTTAATCCTCAATCCTCAATATTCATCACTCAACCCTCAACCATCAATCCTCAATACTCAACCATCAATCCTCAATTCTCAATACTCAATAGAACATCCTGAATCCTTATGGTTCAATACTCAATCCAGAATATTCAATAATCAAATCTCAAACCTCAAGCATCAATTCTCAACACTCAATCCTCAACACTCAGTCCTCTCTCTTCAATCCTACATCCTCAAACCTCAATCCTGAAGCGTCAATCCTCAGTCCTCAATCCTCAATCCTCAATCGTCAGTCTTCAATCCTCAATCCTCAATCCTCAATCCTCAATCCTCAATGTTCAATCCTCAATCCTCAACTCTCAATCCTCAATCCTCAATCCTCAGACCTCACACATCAATACTCAACCCTCAGTCCTCGTCCTCAATTCACAACCTTCAATCCTCAATCCTCAATCATCAATCATCAATATTCAATATTCAGTCCTCAATCCTCAATCCTCAATCCTCAATCCTCAATCCTCAATGTTCAATTCACAATACGCAATCCTCAATCGTCAATCCTCAATCCTCAATCCTCAATCCTCAATCCTCAATACTCAATCCTCAATTCTCCATCCTCAAACCTCAATCCTGTATCCACAATCCTGAATCCTCAACCTTCAGTCCTCAGTCCTCAACAATCATTCGTCAGTTCTCAATCCTCAATACAATATCGTCAATTCACACCTTTCAATACTCAATACACAGTCTGCAATCTTAAAATCTCTATCCACAAACTTTCAATTCTCATCACTCAACCCTCAACACTCAGTCCCCCATCCTCAATCTTCAATCCTCAATCCTCAATCCTCAATTCTCAATTCTCAATCCGCAGTCCTCAGACCTCAAACCTCAATCCTCAATAATCGATTACCAATCCTAGATCCTCAATCCTCAATCCTCAATCCCCAATCATCAATCGTCAATAATCAATCTCCAATCCTAGGTCCTCAATCCGCAACCCTCAATCCTCAATCCTCAATCGTCATCCTTCAATCCTCAATACCCAATCCTCAATCTTCAATACTCAATCCTCAATCCTCAATCCCCAATCCTCAATATTCAACACACAACCCTCAGCCAACATTCCTCAATACTCAACCATCAATCCTCAATTCTCAATACTCAATAGAATATCCTGAGTCCGCATGGTTCGGTACTCAAACCACAATATTCAATAATCAAATCTCAATCCTCAATCTTCAATCCTCAATACTCAATTTCAATCCTCAATCCTCAATATTCAACCATCAATCCTCAATTATCAATCCTCAATCCTCAATCCTCAATCTTCAATCCTCAATACTCAATCTTCAATCCTCAATCCTCAATCCTCAATCCTCAATCCACAACCCTCAATCCTCAATCCTCAATCCTCAATCCTCAATACTCAATCTGCAATCCTCAAGCGTCAATCCTCAATCCTCAATGCTCATTCTTCAATCCTCAATACCCAATCCTCAATCTTCAATCCTCAATACTCAATCTTCACTCCTCAATCCTCAATCCTCAATCCTCGATCCTCAATCCGCAATCCTCAATCCTCAATCCTCAATCCTCAATCCTCAATACTCAATCTGCAATCCTCAATCCTCAATCCTCAATCCTCAATCCTCATTCTTCAATCCACAATACCCAATCCTCAATCTTCAATTCTCAATCCTCAATCCTCAATTCTCAATCCTCAATCCTCAATCCTCAGACTGCAAACATCAATATTCAACCCTCAGTCCTCGTCCGCTATCCACAACCATCAATCCTCAATCCTCAATCTTCAATCATCAATATTCAATATTCAATCCTCAATTCCCAATCCTCAACCCTCAATACTCAATCCTCAATCTTCAATACTCAATCTTCAATCCTCAATCCTCAATCCTCAATCCTCGATCCTCAATCCTCAAACCTCAATCCTCAATCCTCAATATTCAATCATCAATACTCAATCTTCAATCCTCAATCCTCAATCCTCAATCCTCAATCCCCAATCCTCAATATTCAACACACAACCCTCAGCCAACAATCCTCAATACTCAACCATCAATCCTCAATTCTCAATACTCAATAGAATATCCTGAATTCGCATGGTTCGATACTCAACCCACAATATTCAATAATCAAATCTCAATCCTCAATCCTCAATCCTCAATACTCAATTTCAATCCTCAATCCTCAATCTTCAATCCTCAATCCTCAATTGTCAATCCTCAATCCTCAATCCTCAACCTTCGATCCTCAATACTCAACCTTCAATCCTCAATCCTCAATCCTCAATCCTCAATCCTCAATCCTCAATCCTCAATCTTCAATCCTCAATCCTCAATCCTCAATACTCAATCTGCAATCATCAATCCTCAATCCTCAATCCTCAATACTCATTCTTCAATCCTCAATACCCAATCCTCAATCTTCAATCCCCAATCCTCAATCCTCAATTCTCAATCCTCAATCCTCAATCCTCAGACCTCAAACATCAATATTCAACCCTCAGTCCTCGTCCTCTATCCACAACCTTCAATCCTCAATCCTCAATCTTCAATCATCAATATTCAATCTTCAATCCTCAATCCTCAATCCTCAATCCTCAATCCTCAATCCTCAATCCTCATTCCTCAATCCTCAATCTTCAATCCTCAATACTCAATCTTCAATCCCCAATCCTCAATTCTCAATCCTCAAGCCTCAATGTTCAATCCTCAATACTCAATCTCCAATCCTAGATCCTCAATCCCCAATCTTCAATCCTTAATACTCAATCTTCAATCCTCAATCCCCAGTCATCAATCTTCAATCCTCAATGATCAATCCTCAATCCTCAATCCTCAGTCCTCAATTCACAATCCTCAATCCTCAAACCTCATTCTTCAACCGTAAGTCCTCGTCCTCAATCCTCAAACCTCAATCCTCAATCCTCAATATTCAATCATCAATACTCAATATTCAATCCTCAATGCTCTATCTTCAATCCTCAATCCTCAATCCTCAATATTCAAGACACAACCCTCAGCCATCAATCCTCAATACTCAACCATCAATCCTCAATTCTCAATACTCAATACAATATTCTGAATACTCATGGTTCAATACTCAAACCACAATATTCAATAATCAAGTCTCAATCCTCAATCATCAATCCTCAATACTCAATCTTCAATCCTCAATACTCAATCCTCAATCCCCAGTCATCAATCTTCAATCCTCAATGCTCAATCCTCAATCCTCAATCCTCAGTCCTCAATCCACAATACTCAATCCTCAATACTCAATCTGCAATCCTCAATCCTCAATCCTCAATCCTCAATTCTCATTCTTCAATCCTCAATACCCAATCCTCAATCTTCAATCTTCAATCCTCAATCCTCAATTCTCAATCCTCAATCCTCAATCCTCAGACCTCAAACATCAATATTCAACCCTCAGTACTCGTCCTCTATCCACAATCTTCAATGCTCAATCCTCAATTTCAATCATCAATATTAAATCTTCAATCCTCAATCCTCAATCCTCAATCCTCAATCCTCAATCCTCAATCCTCATTCCTCAATCTTCAATCCTCAATCCTCAATCCTCAATCCTCTATCCTCAATCTTCAATCCTCAATCCTCAAACCTCAATCTTCAATCCTCAATACTCAATCTGCAATCCTCAATCCTCAAACCTCAATCCTCAATCCTCATACTTCAATCCTCAATACACAATCCTCAATCTTCAATCCTCAATCCTCAATCCTCAATTCTCAACCCTCAATCCTTAATCCTCAGACCTCAAACATCAATATTCAACCCTCAGTCCTCGTCCTCAATCCACAACACTCAATCCTCAGTCCTCAATCTTCAATCATCAATAATCAATCTTCAATCCTCAATCATCAATCCTCAATCCTTAATCCTCAATCCTCAATATTCATCACTCAACCCTCAACCATCAATCCTCAATACTCAACCATCAATCCTCAATTCTCAATACTCAATAGAACATCCTGAATCCTTATGGTTCAATACTCAATCCAGAATATTCAATAATCAAATCTCAAACCTCAAGCATCAATTCTCAACACTCAATCCTCAACACTCAGTCCTCTCTCTTCAATCCTACATCCTCAAACCTCAATCCTCAAGCGTCAATCCTCAGTCCTCAATCCTCAATCCTCAATCGTCAGTCTTCAATCCTCAATACTCAATCTTCAATCCTCAATCCTCAAACCTCAATCCTCAATCCTCATTCTTCAATCCTCAATACCCAATCCTCAATCTTCAATCCTCAATACTCAATCCTCAATTCTCAATCATCAATCCTCAGTCCTCAGTCCTCAAACCTCAATCCTCAATCCTCAGTCCTCAATCCGCAATCCTCAATCCTCAAACCTCAATCCTCAACCGTCAGTCCTCGTCCTCAATCCTCGAACCTCAATCCTCAATCCTCAATATTCCATCATCAATACTCAATCTTCAATCCTCAATGCTCTATCCTCAATCCTCAATCCTCAATCCTCAATATTCAAGACACAACCCTCAGCCATCAGTCCTCAATACTCAACCATCAATCCTCAATTCTCAATACTCAATAGAATATTCTGAATACTCATGGTTCAATACTCAATCCACAATATTCAATAATCAAATCTCAATACTCAATCTTCAATCCTCAATACTCAACCTTCAATCCCCAATCCTCAATTCTCAATCCTCAATCCTCAATGTTCAATCCTCAATACTCAATCTTCAATCCTCAATTCTCAATCCTCAATCCTCAATCCTCATTCTTCAATCCTCAATCCTCAATCCTCAATTCTCAATCCTCAATCTTCAATCCTCAATACTCAATCTTCAATCCCCAATCCTCAATCCTCAATCTTCAATCCTCAATCCTCAATCCTCAATTCTCAATCCTCAATCCTCAATCCTCAGACCTCAAGCATCAATATTCAACCCTCAGTCCTCGTCCTCTATCCACAACCATCAATCCTCAATCCTCAACCTTCAATCATCAATATTCAATCTTCAATCCTCAATCCTCAACCCTCAATCCTCAATCCTCAATCCACAATCCTCAATCTTCAATCCTCAATCCTCAATCCTCAATCCTCAATCCCCAATCATCAATCGTCAATAATCAATCTCCAATCCTAGGTCCTCAATCCGCAACCCTCAATCCTCATTCCTCAATCGTCATCCTTCAATCCTCAATACCCAATCCTCAATCTTCAATACTCGATCCTCAATCCTCAATCCCCAATCCTCAATATTCAACACACAACCCTCAGCCAACATTCCTCAATACTCAACCATCAATCCTCAATTCTCAATACTCAATAGAATATCCTGAATCCGCATGGTTCGGTACTCAAACCACAATATTCAATAATCAAATCTCAATCCTCAATCTTCAATCCTCAATACTCAATTTCAAACCTCAATCCTCAATCCTCAAACCTCAATCCTCAATCCTCATTCTTCAATCCTCAATCCTCAACCTTCGATCCTCAATACTCAACCTTCAATCCTCTATCCTCAATCCTCAATCCTCAATCCTCAATCCTCAATCCTCAATCCTCAATCCTCAATCCTCAATACTCAATCTGCAATCCTCAATCCTCAATCCTCAATCCTCAATGCTCATTCTTCTATCCTCAATACCCAATCCTCAATCTTCAAACCTCAATCCTCAATCCTCAATTCTCAATCCTCAATTATCAATCCTCAGACCTCAAACATCAATATTCAACCCTCAGTTCTCGTCCTCAATCCACAACACTCAATCCTCAATACTCAATCTTCAATCATCAATATTCAATCTTCAATCCTCAATCCTCAATCCTCAATCCTCAATCCTCAATCCTCAATCCTCAATCTTCAATCCTCAATCCTCAATCCTCAATCCTCAATCCTCAATCCTCAATCCTCAATCCTCAATCTTCAATACTCAATCCTCAATCCTCAATCCTGAATTCTCAATCCTCAATCCTCAATACTCAATCTTCAATCCCCAATGCTCAATCCTCAATCCTCAATCCTCATTCATCAAACCTCAATCCTCAACCATCAGTCCTCATCCTCAATTCTCAATCCTCAATCCTCAATCCTCTATCCTCAATCTTCAATCCTCAATAATCGATCTCCAATCATAGATCCTCAATCCCCAATCTTCAATCCTTAGCCCTCAATCCTCAATCCTAAATCCTCAATCCTCAATATTCAATCCTCAATCCTCGATCCTCATTCCTCAGTCGTCAATCCTCAATCCTCAATCCACAATCCTCAATATTCAATCCTCAATACTCAACCTTCAATCCTCAATACTCAATCCTCAATCTTCAATCCTCAATCCTCAATCCTCAATCCTGAATTCTCAATCCTCAATCCTCAATACTCAATCTTCAATCCCCAATGTTCAATCCTCAATCCTCAATCCTCATTCATCAAACCTCAATCCTCAACCATCAGTCCTCATCCTCAATTCTCAATCCTCAATCCTCAATCCTCAATCCTCAATCCTCAATCCTCAATTCTCAATCCTCAATCCTCAACCATCAGCCCTCATCCTCCATCCTCAATCCTCAATCCTCAATCCTCAACCTTCAATCCTCAATTCTCAATCTTCAATCCTCGATCCTCAATCATCAATCCTCAATCCTCAATCCTCAGGCATCAATACTCAATCTTCAATGCTCAATCCTCAATCCTCAATCCTCAATCCCCATTCCCCAAACCTCAATCCTCATCCCTCAAACCTCAATCCTCAACCCTCAGTCCTCATACTCAATTCTCAATTCTCAATCCTCAATCCTCAATCCTCAATCTTCAATCCTCAATAATCAATCTCCAATCCTCAATCCTCAATCCTCGATCCTCAGTCCTCAGGCATCAATACTCAATCTTCAATCTTCAATCCTCAATACTCAATCTTCAATCCTCAATCCTCAATTATCAATCCTCAATCCTCAATCCTCAACCTTCAATCCTCAATACTCAATATTCAATCCTCAATCCTCAATCCTCAATCCTCAATCCACAATCCTCAATCCTCAATCCTCAATCCTCAATACTCAATCTGCAATCCTCAATACTCAATCCTCAATCCTCAATCTTCAATCATCAATATTCAATCTTCAATCCCCAACCCTCAATCCTCAATCCTCAATCCTCAATCCTCAACCTTCAATCCTCAATACTCAATATTCAATCCTCAATCCTCAATCCTCAATCCTCAATCCACAATCCTCAATCCTCAACCGTCAGTCCTCGTCCTCAATCCTCAAACCTCAATCCTCAATCCTCACTATTCAATCATCAATACTCAATCTTCAATCCTCAACGCTCTATCCTCAATCCTCAATCCTCAATCCTCAATCCTCAATACTCAATCTGCAATCCTCAATCCTCAATCCTCAATCCTCAATCTTCAATCCTCAATCCTCAATCCTCAACCCTCAATCCTCATTCCTCAAACCTCAGTCCTCCACCCTCAGTCCTCATCCTCAATTCTCAATTCTCAATCCTCAATCCTCAATCCTCAATCTTCAATCCTCAATAATCAATCTCCAATCCTAGATCCTCAATCCCCAATCTTCAATCCTTAATACTCAATCTTCAATCCTCAATCCCCAGTCGTCAATCTTCAATCCTCAATGCTCAATCCTCAATCCTCAATCCTCAGTCTTCAATCCACAATCCTCAATCCTCAAACCTCAATCTTCAACCGTCAGTCCTCGTCCTCAATCCTCAAACCTCAATCCTCAATCCTCAATATTCAATCATCAATACTCAATCTTCAATCCTCAATGCTCTATCCTCAATCCTCAATCCTCAATCGTCAATCCTCAATCCCCAATCGTCAATCTTCAATCCTCAACCTCAATCCTCAATCCTCAATCCTCAATCCTCAATCTTCAATCATCAATACTCAATCTTCAATCCTCAATGCTCTATCCTCAATCCTCAATCCTCAATCCTCAATATTCAAGACACAACCCTCAGCCATCAATCTTCATTACTCAACCATCAATCCTCAATTCTCAATACTCAATACAATATTCTGAATACTCATGGTTCAATACTCAATCCACAATATTCAATAATCAAGTCTCAATCCTCAATCTTCAATCCTCAATACTCAATTTCAATCCTCAATCCTCAATTCTCAATCCCCAATACTCAATCCTCAATCGTCAATCCTCAATCCCCAATCCTCAATCTTCAATCCTCAACCTCAATCCTCAATCCTCAATCCTCAATCCTCAATCCTCCATCTTCAATCCTCAATACTCAATCTTCAATCCTCAATCCACAATCCTCAATCCTCAATCCTCAATCCTCAATCCTCAATCCTCAATCCTCAATCCTCAATCCTCAATACTCAATCTGCAATCCTCAATCCTCAATCCTCAATCCTCAATTCTCATTCTTCAATCCTCAATACCCAATCCTCAATCTTCAGTCCTCAATCCTCAATCCTCAATTCTCAATCCTC
The DNA here is from genome assembly GCF_051401765.1 of Calliopsis andreniformis. NCBI lineage: Eukaryota > Metazoa > Arthropoda > Insecta > Hymenoptera > Andrenidae > Calliopsis > Calliopsis andreniformis. The sequence continues at coordinate 2,080,735 of NW_027480509.1, read as the reverse complement.
AGACCTCAAACATCAATATTCAACCCTCAGTCCTCGTCCTCTATCCACAACCTTCAATGCTCAATCCTCAATCTTCAATCATCAATATTAAATCTTCAATCCTCAATCCTCAATCCTCAATCCTCAATCCTCAATCCTCAATCCTCAATCCTCAATCCTCAATCCTCATTCCTCAATCCTCAATCTTCAATCCTCAATACTCAATCTTCAATCCCCAATCCTCAATTCTCAATCCCCAAGCCTCAATGTTCAATCCTCAATACTCAATCTCCAATCCTAGATCCTCAATCCCCAATCTTCAATCCTTAATACTCAATCTTCAATCCTCAATCCCCAGTCATCAATCTTCAATCCTCAATGCTCAATCCTCAATCCTCAATCCTCAGTCCTCAATCCACAATCCTCAATCCTCAAACCTCAATCTTCAACCGTCAGTCCTCGTCCTTAATCCTCAAACCTCAATCCTCAATCCTCAATATTCAATCATCAATACTCAATATTCAATCCTCAATGCTCTATCCTCAATCCTCAATCCTCAATCCTCAATCCTCATTCTTCAATCCTCAATACCCAATCCTCAATCTTCAATCCTAAATCCTCAATGTTCAATCCTCAATACTCAATCTCCAATCCTAGATCCTCAATCCCCAATCTTCAATCCTTAATACTCAATCTTCAATCCTCAATCCCCAGTCATCAATCTTCAATCCTCAATGCTCAATCCTCAATCCTCAATCCTCAGGTTTCAATCCACAATACTCAATCCTCAATACTCAATCTGCAATCCTCAATCCTCAATCCTCAATCCTCAATCCTCATTCTTCAATCCTCAATACCCAATCCTCAATCTTCAATCCTCAATCCTCAATCCTCAATTCTCAATCCTCAATCCTCAATCCTCAGACCTCAAACATCAATATTCAACCCTCAGTCCTCGTCCTCTATCCACAACCTTCAATACTCAATCCTCAATCTTCAATCATCAATATTAAATCTTCAATCCTCAATCCTCAATCCTCAATCCTCAATCCTCAATCCTCAATCCTCATTCCTCAATCTTCAATCCTCAATCCTCAATCCTCAATCCTCTATCCTCAATCCTCAATTCTCAATACTCAATCCGCAGTCCTCAGACCTCAAACCTCAATCCTCAATAATCGATTACCAATCCTAGATCCTCAATCCTCAATCCTCAATCCCCAATCATCAATCGTCAATAATCAATCTCCAATCCTAGGTCCTCAATCCGGAACCCTCAATCCTCAATCCTCAATCCTCATCCTTCAATCCTCAATACCCAATCCTCAATCTTCAATACTCAATCCTCAATCCTCAATCCCCAATCCTCAATATTCAACACACAACCCTCAGCCAACATTCCTCAATACTCAACCATCAATCCTCAATTCTCAATACTCAATAGAATATCCTGAATCCGCATGGTTCGGTACTCAAACCACAATATTCAATAATCAAATCTCAATCCTCAATCTTCAATCCTCAATACTCAATTTCAATCCTCAATCCTCAATCTTCAACCCTCAATCCTCAATTATCAATCCTCAATCCTCAATCCTCAATCTTCAATCCTGAATACTCAATCTTCAATCCTCAATCCTCAATCCTCAATCCTCAATCCACAATCCTCAATCCTCAATCCTCAATCCTCAATCCTCAATACTCAATCTGCAATCCTCAAGCGTCAATCCTCAATCCTCAATGCTGATTCTTCAATCCTCAATACCCAATCCTCAATCTTCAATCCTCAATACTCAATCTTCACTCCTCAATCCTCAATCCTCAATCCTCGATCCTCAATCCTCAATCCTCAATCCTCAATCCTCAATCCTCAATACTCAATCTGCAATCCTCAATCCTCAATCCTCAATCCTCAATCCCCATTCTTCAATCCTCAATACCCAAACCTCAATCTTCAATTCTCAATCCTCATCCTCAATTCTCAATCCTCAATCCTCAATCCTCAGACCGCAAACATCAATATTCAACCCTCAGTCCTCGTCCTCTATCCACAACCATCAATCCTCAATCCTCAATCTTCAATCATCAATATTCAATCTTCAATCCTCAATTCCCAATCCTCAACCCTCAATACTCAATCCTCAATCTCCAATACTCAATCTTCAATCATCAATCCTCAATCCTCAATCCTCGATCCTCAATCCTCAAACCTCAATCCTCAATCCTCAATATTCAATCATCAATACTCAATCTTCAATCCTCAATCCTCAATCCTCAATCCTCAATCCCCAATCCTCAATATTCAACACACAACCCTCAGCCAACAATCCTCAATACTCAACCATCAATCCTCAATTCTCAATACTCAATAGAATATCCTGAATTCGCATGGTTCGATACTCAATCCACAATATTCAATAATCAAATCTCAATCCTCAATCTTCAATCCTCAATACTCAATTTCAATCCTCAATCCTCAATCTTCAATCCTCAATCCTCAATTGTCAATCCTCAATCCTCAATCCTCAACCTTCGATCCTCAATACTCAACCTTCAATCCTCAATCCTCAATCCTCAATCCTCAATCCTCAATCCTCAATCCTCAATCCTCAATCCTCAATTCGCAATCCTCAATCTTCAACCCTCAATACTCAATCTTCAATTCTCAATCTTCAATCCTCAATCCTCAATCCTCAATCCTCAACCCTCAATGCTCAATACTCAATCTTCAATCCTCAATCCTCAATCCTCAATCCTCAATCCTCAATCTTCAATCCTCAATCCTCAAACCTCAATCTTCAATCCTCAATACTCAATCTGCAATCCTCAATCCTCAAACCTCAATCCTCAATCCTCATACTTCAATCCTCAATACACAATCCTCAATCTTCAATCCTCAATCCTCAATCCTCAATTCTCAACCCTCAATCCTTAATCCTCAGACCTCAAACATCAATATTCAACCCTCAGTCCTCGTCCTCAATCCACAACAATCAATCCTCAGTCCTCAATCTTCTATCATCAATAATCAATCTTCAATCCTCAATCAACAATCCTCAATCCTTAATCCTCAATCCTCAATATTCATCACTCAACCCTCAACCATCAATCCTCAATACTCAACCATCAATCCTCAATTCTCAATACTCAATAGAACATCCTGAATTCTGATGGTACAATACTCAATCCAGAATATTCAATAATCAAACCTCAAACCTCAAGCATCAATTCTCAACACTCAATCCTCAACACTCAGTCCTCTCTCTTCAATACTACATCCTCAACCCTCAATCCTCAAGCGTCAATCCTCAATACTCAATCCTCAATCCTCAATCATCAATCCTCAATCTTCAATACTCAATCCTCAATCCTCAATTCTCAATCCTCAATACTCAACCATCAATCCTAAATTCTCAATGCTCAATAGAATATCCTGAATTCTCAGGATTCTATACTCATACCTCAATCCTCAAACCTCAGCCCTCATTCTCAATCCTCAATCCTCAATATTCAATCCCCAATACTCAATCTTCAATCCTCAATCCTCAATCCTCAATCCTCAATCCTCAATCCTCAGTCATAAATCCTCAATCTTCAACACTCAATCGTCAATCCTCAGTCCTCAATCCTCAATCCTCAATCCTCGTTCCTCAAACCTCAATCCTCATCCCTCAGTCCACATCCTCAATTCTCAATTCTCAATCCTCAATCCTCAATCTTCAATTTTCAATACCCAAAAATCAATCTCCAATCCTAGATCCTCAATCCCCAATCCTCAGTCCTTAATCCTCAATCCTCAATCCTCAATCGCCAGTCCTCAATCTTCAATCCTCTATGCTCAATCGTCAATCCTCAAGCCTCAGTCCTCAATCCTCAATCCTCAATCCTCAAACCTCAATCCTCAACCGTCAGTCCTCGTCCTCAATCCTCAACCCTCAATCATCAATCCTCAACCTTCAATCATCAATACTCAACCTTCAATCCTCAATACTCAATCCTCAATCGTCAATCTGCAATCCTCAATCCTCAATCCTCAATCCTCAATCCTCATTCTTCAATCCTCAATACCCAATCCTCAATCTTCAATCCCCAATCCTCAATCCTCAATACTCAATCTGCAATCCTCAATCCTCAATCCTCAATCCTCAATTCTCATTCTTCAATCCTCAATACCCAATCCTCAATCTTCAGTCCTCAATCCTCAATCCTCAATTCTCAATCCTCAGACCTCAAACATCAATATTCAACCCTCAGTCCTCGTCCTCTATCCACAACCTTCAATGCTCAATCCTCAATCTTCAATCATCAATATTAAATCTTCAATCCTCAATCCTCAATCCTCAATCCTCAATCCTCAATCCTCAATCCTCAATCCTCAATCCTCAATCCTCATTCCTCAATCCTCAATCTTCAATCCTCAATACTCAATCTTCAATCCCCAATCCTCAATTCTCAATCCCCAAGCCTCAATGTTCAATCCTCAATACTCAATCTCCAATCCTAGATCCTCAATCCCCAATCTTCAATCCTTAATACTCAATCTTCAATCCTCAATCCCCAGTCATCAATCTTCAATCCTCAATGCTCAATCCTCAATCCTCAATCCTCAGTCCTCAATCCACAATCCTCAATCCTCAAACCTCAATCTTCAACCGTCAGTCCTCGTCCTTAATCCTCAAACCTCAATCCTCAATCCTCAATATTCAATCATCAATACTGAATATTCAATCCTCAATGCTCTATCCTCAATCCTCAATCCTCAATCCTCAATCCTCATTCTTCAATCCTCAATACCCAATCCTCAATCTTCAATCCTAAATCCTCAATGTTCAATCCTCAATACTCAATCTCCAATCCTAGATCCTCAATCCCCAATCTTCAATCCTTAATACTCAATCTTCAATCCTCAATCCCCAGTCATCAATCTTCAATCCTCAATGCTCAATCCTCAATCCTCAATCCTCAGGTTTCAATCCACAATACTCAATCCTCAATACTCAATCTGCAATCCTCAATCCTCAATCCTCAATCCTCAATCCTCATTCTTCAATCCTCAATACCCAATCCTCAATCTTCAATCCTCAATCCTCAATCCTCAATTCTCAATCCTCAATCCTCAATCCTCAGACCTCAAACATCAATATTCAACCCTCAGTCCTCGTCCTCTATCCACAACCTTCAATACTCAATCCTCAATCTTCAATCATCAATATTAAATCTTCAATCCTCAATCCTCAATCCTCAATCCTCAATCCTCAATCCTCAATCCTCAATCCTCATTCCTCAATCTTCAATCCTCAATCCTCAATCCTCAATCCTCTATCCTCAATCCTCAATTCTCAATACTCAATCCGCAGTCCTCAGACCTCAAACCTCAATCCTCAATAATCGATTACCAATCCTAGATCCTCAATCCTCAATCCTCAATCCCCAATCATCAATCGTCAATAATCAATCTCCAATCCTAGGTCCTCAATCCGGAACCCTCAATCCTCAATCCTCAATCCTCATCCTTCAATCCTCAATACCCAATCCTCAATCTTCAATACTCAATCCTCAATCCTCAATCCCCAATCCTCAATATTCAACACACAACCCTCAGCCAACATTCCTCAATACTCAACCATCAATCCTCAATTCTCAATACTCAATAGAATATCCTGAATCCGCATGGTTCGGTACTCAAACCACAATATTCAATAATCAAATCTCAATCCTCAATCTTCAATCCTCAATACTCAATCCTCAATCGTCAATCTGCAATCCTCAATCCTCAATCCTCAATCCTCAATCCTCATTCTTCAATCCTCAATACCCAATCCTCAATCTTCAATCCCCAATCCTCAATCCTCAATACTCAATCTGCAATCCTCAATCCTCAATCCTCAATCCTCAATTCTCATTCTTCAATCCTCAATACCCAATCCTCAATCTTCAGTCCTCAATCCTCAATCCTCAATTCTCAATCCTCAGACCTCAAACATCAATATTCAACCCTCAGTCCTCGTCCTCTATCCACAACCTTCAATGCTCAATCCTCAATCTTCAATCATCAATATTAAATCTTCAATCCTCAATCCTCAATCCTCAATCCTCAATCCTCAATCCTCAATCCTCAATCCTCAATCCTCAATCCTCATTCCTCAATCCTCAATCTTCAATCCTCAATACTCAATCTTCAATCCCCAATCCTCAATTCTCAATCCCCAAGCCTCAATGTTCAATCCTCAATACTCAATCTCCAATCCTAGATCCTCAATCCCCAATCTTCAATCCTTAATACTCAATCTTCAATCCTCAATCCCCAGTCATCAATCTTCAATCCTCAATGCTCAATCCTCAATCCTCAATCCTCAGTCCTCAATCCACAATCCTCAATCCTCAAACCTCAATCTTCAACCGTCAGTCCTCGTCCTTAATCCTCAAACCTCAATCCTCAATCCTCAATATTCAATCATCAATACTCAATATTCAATCCTCAATGCTCTATCCTCAATCCTCAATCCTCAATCCTCAATCCTCATTCTTCAATCCTCAATACCCAATCCTCAATCTTCAATCCTAAATCCTCAATGTTCAATCCTCAATACTCAATCTCCAATCCTAGATCCTCAATCCCCAATCTTCAATCCTTAATACTCAATCTTCAATCCTCAATCCCCAGTCATCAATCTTCAATCCTCAATGCTCAATCCTCAATCCTCAATCCTCAGGTTTCAATCCACAATACTCAATCCTCAATACTCAATCTGCAATCCTCAATCCTCAATCCTCAATCCTCAATCCTCATTCTTCAATCCTCAATACCCAATCCTCAATCTTCAATCCTCAATCCTCAATCCTCAATTCTCAATCCTCAATCCTCAATCCTCAGACCTCAAACATCAATATTCAACCCTCAGTCCTCGTCCTCTATCCACAACCTTCAATACTCAATCCTCAATCTTCAATCATCAATATTAAATCTTCAATCCTCAATCCTCAATCCTCAATCCTCAATCCTCAATCCTCAATCCTCAATCCTCATTCCTCAATCTTCAATCCTCAATCCTCAATCCTCAATCCTCTATCCTCAATCCTCAATTCTCAATACTCAATCCGCAGTCCTCAGACCTCAAACCTCAATCCTCAATAATCGATTACCAATCCTAGATCCTCAATCCTCAATCCTCAATCCCCAATCATCAATCGTCAATAATCAATCTCCAATCCTAGGTCCTCAATCCGGAACCCTCAATCCTCAATCCTCAATCCTCATCCTTCAATCCTCAATACCCAATCCTCAATCTTCAATACTCAATCCTCAATCCTCAATCCCCAATCCTCAATATTCAACACACAACCCTCAGCCAACATTCCTCAATACTCAACCATCAATCCTCAATTCTCAATACTCAATAGAATATCCTGAATCCGCATGGTTCGGTACTCAAACCACAATATTCAATAATCAAATCTCAATCCTCAATCTTCAATCCTCAATACTCAATTTCAATCCTCAATCCTCAATCTTCAACCCTCAATCCTCAATTATCAATCCTCAATCCTCAATCCTCAATCTTCAATCCTCAATACTCAATCTTCAATCCTCAATCCTCAATCCTCAATCCTCAATCCACAATCCTCAATCCTCAATCCTCAATCCTCAATCCTCAATACTCAATCTGCAATCCTCAAGCGTCAATCCTCAATCCTCAATGCTGATTCTTCAATCCTCAATACCCAATCCTCAATCTTCAATCCTCAATACTCAATCTTCACTCCTCAATCCTCAATCCTCAATCCTCGATCCTCAATCCTCAATCCTCAATCCTCAATCCTCAATCCTCAATACTCAATCTGCAATCCTCAATCCTCAATCCTCAATCCTCAATCCCCATTCTTCAATCCTCAATACCCAAACCTCAATCTTCAATTCTCAATCCTCAATCCTCAATTCTCAATCCTCAATCCTCAATCCTCAGACCGCAAACATCAATATTCAACCCTCAGTCCTCGTCCTCTATCCACAACCATCAATCCTCAATCCTCAATCTTCAATCATCAATATTCAATCTTCAATCCTCAATTCCCAATCCTCAACCCTCAATACTCAATCCTCAATCTCCAATACTCAATCTTCAATCATCAATCCTCAATCCTCAATCCTCGATCCTCAATCCTCAAACCTCAATCCTCAATCCTCAATATTCAATCATCAATACTCAATCTTCAATCCTCAATCCTCAATCCTCAATCCTCAATCCCCAATCCTCAATATTCAACACACAACCCTCAGCCAACAATCCTCAATACTCAACCATCAATCCTCAATTCTCAATACTCAATAGAATATCCTGAATTCGCATGGTTCGATACTCAATCCACAATATTCAATAATCAAATCTCAATCCTCAATCTTCAATCCTCAATACTCAATTTCAATCCTCAATCCTCAATCTTCAATCCTCAATCCTCAATTGTCAATCCTCAATCCTCAATCCTCAACCTTCGATCCTCAATACTCAACCTTCAATCCTCAATCCTCAATCCTCAATCCTCAATCCTCAATCCTCAATCCTCAATCCTCAATCCTCAATTCGCAATCCTCAATCTTCAACCCTCAATACTCAATCTTCAATTCTCAATCTTCAATCCTCAATCCTCAATCCTCAATCCTCAACCCTCAATGCTCAATACTCAATCTTCAATCCTCAATCCTCAATCCTCAATCCTCAATCCTCAATCTTCAATCCTCAATCCTCAAACCTCAATCTTCAATCCTCAATACTCAATCTGCAATCCTCAATCCTCAAACCTCAATCCTCAATCCTCATACTTCAATCCTCAATACACAATCCTCAATCTTCAATCCTCAATCCTCAATCCTCAATTCTCAACCCTCAATCCTTAATCCTCAGACCTCAAACATCAATATTCAACCCTCAGTCCTCGTCCTCAATCCACAACAATCAATCCTCAGTCCTCAATCTTCTATCATCAATAATCAATCTTCAATCCTCAATCAACAATCCTCAATCCTTAATCCTCAATCCTCAATATTCATCACTCAACCCTCAACCATCAATCCTCAATACTCAACCATCAATCCTCAATTCTCAATACTCAATAGAACATCCTGAATTCTGATGGTACAATACTCAATCCAGAATATTCAATAATCAAACCTCAAACCTCAAGCATCAATTCTCAACACTCAATCCTCAACACTCAGTCCTCTCTCTTCAATACTACATCCTCAACCCTCAATCCTCAAGCGTCAATCCTCAATACTCAATCCTCAATCCTCAATCATCAATCCTCAATCTTCAATACTCAATCCTCAATCCTCAATTCTCAATCCTCAATACTCAACCATCAATCCTAAATTCTCAATGCTCAATAGAATATCCTGAATTCTCAGGATTCTATACTCATACCTCAATCCTCAAACCTCAGCCCTCATTCTCAATCCTCAATCCTCAATATTCAATCCCCAATACTCAATCTTCAATCCTCAATCCTCAATCCTCAATCCTCAATCCTCAATCCTCAGTCATAAATCCTCAATCTTCAACACTCAATCGTCAATCCTCAGTCCTCAATCCTCAATCCTCAATCCTCGTTCCTCAAACCTCAATCCTCATCCCTCAGTCCACATCCTCAATTCTCAATTCTCAATCCTCAATCCTCAATCTTCAATTTTCAATACCCAAAAATCAATCTCCAATCCTAGATCCTCAATCCCCAATCCTCAGTCCTTAATCCTCAATCTTCAATCCTCAATCGCCAGTCCTCAATCTTCAATCCTCTATGCTCAATCGTCAATCCTCAAGCCTCAGTCCTCAATCCTCAATCCTCAATCCTCAAACCTCAATCCTCAACCGTCAGTCCTCGTCCTCAATCCTCAACCCTCAATCATCAATCCTCAACCTTCAATCATCAATACTCAACCTTCAATCCTCAATACTCAATCCTCAATCGTCAATCTGCAATCCTCAATCCTCAATCCTCAATCCTCAATCCTCATTCTTCAATCCTCAATACCCAATCCTCAATCTTCAATCCCCAATCCTCAATCCTCAATTCTCAATCCTCAATCCTCAATCCTCAGACCTCAAACATCAATATTCAAACCTCAGTCCTCGTCCTCTATCCACAACCTTCAATCCTCAATCCTCGATCTTAAATCATCAATATTCAATCTTCAATCCTCAATCCTCAATCCTCAATCCTCAATCCTCAATCCTCAATCCTCATTCCTCAATCCTCAATCTTCAATCCTCAATACTCAATCTTCAATCCCCAATCCTCAATTCTCAATCCTCAAGCCTCAATGTTCAATCCTCAATACTCAATCTCCAATCCTAGATCCTCAATCCCCAATCTTCAATCCTTAATACTCAATCTTCAATCCTCAGTCCCCAGTCATCAATCTTCAATCCTCAATGATCAATCCTCAATCCTCAATCCTCAGTCCTCAATTCACAATCCTCAATCCTCAAACCTCATACTTCAACCGTCAGTCCTCGTCCTCAATCCTCAAACCTCAATCCTCAATCCTCAATATTCAATCATCAATACTCAATATTCAATCCTCAATGCTCTATCTTCAATCCTCAATCCTCAATCCTCAATATTCAAGACACAAGCCTCAGCCATCAATCCTCAATACTCAACCATCAATCCTCAATTCTCAATACTCAATACAATATTCTGAATGCTCATGGTTCAATACTCAAACCACAAAATTGAATAATCAAGTCTCAATCCTCAATCATCAATCCTCAATACTCAATTTCAATCCTCAATCCTCAATTCTCAATCCCCAATCCTCGATCCTCAATCATCAATCCTCAATCCTCAATCCTCAATCTTCAATCCTCAATAATCAATCTCCAATCCTCAATCCTCAATCCTCGATCCTCAGTCCTCAGGTATCAATACTCAATCTTCAATACTCAATCCTCAATCCTCAATCCTCAATCCTCAATCCTCAACCCTCAATCCTCATACCTCAAACCTCAGTCCTCAACCCTCAGTCCTCATCCTCAATTCTCAATTCTCAATCCTCAATCCTCAATCCTCAATCTTCAATCCTCAATAATCAATCTCAAATCCTAGATCCTCAATCCCCAATCTTCAATCCTTAATACTCAATCTTCAATCCTCAATCCCCAGTCATCAATCTTCAATCCTCAATGCTCAATCCTCAATCCTCAGTCTCCAATCCACAATCCTCAATCCTCAAACCTCAATCTTCAACCGTCAGTCCTCGTCCTCAATCCTCAAACCTCAATCCTCAATCCTCAATATTCAATCATCAATACTCAATCTTCAAACCTCAATGCTCTATCCTCAATCCTCAATACTCAATCCTCAATATTCAAGACACAACCCTCAGACATCAATCCTCAATACTCACCCATCAATCCTCAATTCTCAATACTCAATACAATATTCTGAATACTCATGGTTCAATACTCAATCCACAATATTCAATAATCAAGTCTCAATCCACAATCTTCAATCCTCAATACTCAATTTCAATCCTCAATCCTCAATTCTCAATCCCCAATACTCAATCCTCAATCGTCAATCCTCAATCCCCAATCGTCAATCTTCAATCCTCAACCTCAATCCTCAATCCTCAATCCTCAATCCTCAATCTTCAATCATCAATACTCAATCTTCAATCCTCAATGCTCTATCCTCAATCCTCAATCCTCAATCCTCAATATTCAAGACACAACCCTCAGCCATCAATCTTCAATACTCAACCATCAATCCTCAATTCTCAATACTCAATACAATATTCTGAATACTCATGGTTCAATACTCAATCCACAATATTCAATAATCAAGTCTCAATCCTCAATCTTCAATCCTCAATACTCAATTTCAATCCTCAATCCTCAATACCCAATCCCCAATACTCAATCCTCAATCGTCAATCCTCAATCCCCAATCGTCAATCTTCAATCCTCAACCTCAATCCTCAATCCTCAATCCTCAATCCTCAATCTTCAATCATCAATACTCAATCTTCAATCCTCAATGCTCTATCCTCAATCCTCAATCCTCAATCCTCAATATTCAAGACACAACCCTCAGCCATCAATCCTCAATACTCAACCATCAATCCTCAATTCTCAATACTCAATACAATATTCTGAATACTCATGGTTCAATACTCAATCCACAATATTCAATAATCAAGTCTCAATCCTCAACCTTCAATCCTCAATACTCAATTTCAATCCTCAATCCTCAATTCTCAATCCCCAATACTCAATCCTCAATCGTCAATCCTCAATCCCCAATCCTCAATCTTCAATCCTCAACCTCAATCCTCAATCCTCAATCCTCAATCCTCAATCTTCAATCATTAATACTCAATCTTCAATCCTCAATCCTCAATCCTCAATCCTCAATCCTCAATCCTCAATCTTCAATCCTCAATCCTCGATCCTCAATACTCAATCTGCAATCCTCAATCCTCAATCCTCAATCCTCAATCCTCATTCTTCAATCCTCAATACCCAATCCTCAATCTTCAATCCCCAATCCTCAATCCTCAATTCTCAATCCTCAATCCTCAATCCTCAGACCTCAAACATCAATATTCAACCCTCAGTCCTCGTCCTCTATCCCCAACCTTCAATCCTCAATCCTCAATCTTCAATCATCAATATTCAATCTTCAATCCTCAATCCTCAATCCTCAATCCTCAATCCTCAATCCTCAATCCTCATTCCTCAATCCTCAATCTTCAATCCTCAATACTCAATCTTCAATCCCCAATCCTCAATTCTGAATCCTCAAGCCTCAATGTTCAATCCTCAATACTCAATCTCCAATCCTAGATCCTCAATCCCCAATCTTCAATCCTTAATACTCAATCTTCAATCCTCAATCCCCAGACTTCAATCTTCAATCCTCAATGATCAATCCTCAATCCTCAATCCTCAGTCCTCAATTCACAATCCTCAATCCTCAAACCTCATTCTTCAACCGTAAGTCCTCGTCCTCAATCCTCAAACCTCAATCCTCAATCCTCAATATTCAATCATCAATACTCAATATTCAATCCTCAATGCTCTATCTTCAATCCTCAATCCTCAATCCTCAATATTCAAGACACAACCCTCAGCCATCAATCCTCAATACTCAACCATCAATCCTCAATTCTCAATACTCAATACAATATTCTGAATACTCATGGTTCAATACTCAAACCACAATATTCAATAATCAAGTCTCAATCCTCAATCATCAATCCTCAATACTCAATTTCAATCCTCAATCCTCAATTCTCAATCCCCAATCCTCGATCCTCAATCATCAATCCTCAATCCTCAATCCTCAGGCATCAATACTCAATCTTCAATGCTCAATCCTCAATCCTCAATCTTCAATCCTCATTCCCCAACCCTCAATCCTCATCCCTCAAACCTCAATCCTCAACCCTCAGTCCTCATACTCAATTCTCAATTCTCAATCCTCAATCCTCAATCCTCAATCTTCAATCCTCAATAATCAATCTCCAATCCTCAATCCTCAATCCTCGATCCTCAGTCCTCAGGCATCAATACTCAATCTTCAATACTCAATCCTCAATCCTCAATCCTCAATCCTCAATCCTCAACCCTCAATCCTCATTCCTCAAACCTCAGTCCTCCACCCTCAGTCCTCATCCTCAATTCTCAATTCTCAATCCTCAATCCTCAATCCTCAATCTTCAATCCTCAATAATCAATCTCCAATCCTAGATCCTCAATCCCCAATCTTCAATCCTTAATACTCAATCTTCAATCCTCAATCCCCAGTCGTCAATCTTCAATCCTCAATGCTCAATCCTCAATCCTCAATCCTCAGTCTTCAATCCACAATCCTCAATCCTCAAACCTCAATCTTCAACCGTCAGTCCTCGTCCTCAATCCTCAAACCTCAATCCTCAATCCTCAATATTCAATTATCAATACTCAATCTTCAATCCTCAATGCTCTATCCTCAATCCTCAATCCTCAATCGTCAATCCTCAATCCCCAATCGTCAATCTTCAATCCTCAACCTCAATCCTCAATCCTCAATCCTCAATCCTCAATCTTCAATCATCAATACTCCATCTTCAATCCTCAATGCTCTATCCTCAATCCTCAATCCTCAATCCTCAATATTCAAGACACAACCCTCAGCCATCAATCTTCATTACTCAACCATCAATCCTCAATTCTCAATACTCAATACAATATTCTGAATACTCATGGTTCAATACTCAATCCACAATATTCAATAATCAAGTCTCAATCCTCAATCTTCAATCCTCAATACTCAATTTCAATCCTCAATCCTCAATTCTCAATCCCCAATACTCAATCCTCAATCGTCAATCCTCAATCCCCAATCCTCAATCTTCAATCCTCAACCTCAATCCTCAATCCTCAATCCTCAATCCTCAATCCTCCATCTTCAATCCTCAATACTCAATCTTCAATCCTCAATCCTCAATCCTCAATCCTCAATCTTCAATCATCAATACTCAATCTTCAATCCTCAATCCTCAATTCTCAATCCCCAATCCTCGATCCTCAATCATCAATCCTCAATCCTCAATCCTCAATCTTCAATCCTCAATAATCAATCTCCAATCCTCAATCCTCAATCCTCGATCCTCAGTCCTCAGGTATCAATACTCAATCTTCAATACTCAATCCTCAATCCTCAATCCTCAATCCTCAATCCTCAACCCTCAATCCTCATACCTCAAACCTCAGTCCTCAACCCTCAGTCCTCATCCTCAATTCTCAATTCTCAATCCTCAATCCTCAATCCTCAATCTTCAATCCTCAATAATCAATCTCAAATCCTAGATCCTCAATCCCCAATCTTCAATCCTTAATACTCAATCTTCAATCCTCAATCCCCAGTCATCAATCTTCAATCCTCAATGCTCAATCCTCAATCCTCAGTCTCCAATCCACAATCCTCAATCCTCAAACCTCAATCTTCAACCGTCAGTCCTCGTCCTCAATCCTCAAACCTCAATCCTCAATCCTCAATATTCAATCATCAATACTCAATCTTCAATCCTCAATGCTCTATCCTCAATCCTCAATCCTCAATCCTCAATATTCAAGACACAACCCTCAGACATCAATCCTCAATACTCACCCATCAATCCTCAATTCTCAATACTCAATACAATATTCTGAATACTCATGGTTCAATACTCAATCCACAATATTCAATAATCAAGTCTCAATCCACAATCTTCAATCCTCAATACTCAATTTCAATCCTCAATCCTCAATTCTCAATCCCCAATACTCAATCCTCAATCGTCAATCCTCAATCCCCAATCGTCAATCTTCAATCCTCAACCTCAATCCTCAATCCTCAATCCTCAATCCTCAATCTTCAATCATCAATACTCAATCTTCAATCCTCAATGCTCTATCCTCAATCCTCAATCCTCAATCCTCAATATTCAAGACACAACCCTCAGCCATCAATCTTCAATACTCAACCATCAATCCTCAATTCTCAATACTCAATACAATATTCTGAATACTCATGGTTCAATACTCAATCCACAATATTCAATAATCAAGTCTCAATCCTCAATCTTCAATCCTCAATACTCAATTTCAATCCTCAATCCTCAATACTCAATCCCCAATACTCAATCCTCAATCGTCAATCCTCAATCCCCAATCGTCAATCTTCAATCCTCAACCTCAATCCTCAATCCTCAATCCTCAATCCTCAATCTTCAATCATCAATACTCAATCTTCAATCCTCAATGCTCTATCCTCAATCCTCAATCCTCAATCCTCAATATTCAAGACACAACCCTCAGCCATCAATCCTCAATACTCAACCATCAATCCTCAATTCTCAATACTCAATACAATATTCTGAATACTCATGGTTCAATACTCAATCCACAATATTCAATAATCAAGTCTCAATCCTCAACCTTCAATCCTCAATACTCAATTTCAATCCTCAATCCTCAATTCTCAATCCCCAATACTCAATCCTCAATCGTCAATCCTCAATCCCCAATCCTCAATCTTCAATCCTCAACCTCAATCCTCAATCCTCAATCCTCAATCCTCAATCTTCAATCATTAATACTCAATCTTCAATCCTCAATCCTCAATCCTCAATCCTCAATCCTCAATCCTCAATCTTCAATCCTCAATCCTCGATCCTCAATACTCAATCTGCAATCCTCAATCCTCAATCCTCAATCCTCAATCCTCATTCTTCAATCCTCAATACCCAATCCTCAATCTTCAATCCCCAATCCTCAATCCTCAATTCTCAATCCTCAATCCTCAATCCTCAGACCTCAAACATCAATATTCAACCCTCAGTCCTCGTCCTCTATCCCCAACCTTCAATCCTCAATCCTCAATCTTCAATCATCAATATTCAATCTTCAATCCTCAATCCTCAATCCTCAATCCTCAATCCTCAATCCTCAATCCTCATTCCTCAATCCTCAATCTTCAATCCTCAATACTCAATCTTCAATCCCCAATCCTCAATTCTGAATCCTCAAGCCTCAATGTTCAATCCTCAATACTCAATCTCCAATCCTAGATCCTCAATCCCCAATCTTCAATCCTTAATACTCAATCTTCAATCCTCAATCCCCAGTCATCAATCTTCAATCCTCAATGATCAATCCTCAATCCTCAATCCTCAGTCCTCAATTCACAATCCTCAATCCTCAAACCTCATTCTTCAACCGTAAGTCCTCGTCCTCAATCCTCAAACCTCAATCCTCAATCCTCAATATTCAATCATCAATACTCAATATTCAATCCTCAATGCTCTATCTTCAATCCTCAATCCTCAATCCTCAATATTCAAGACACAACCCTCAGCCATCAATCCTCAATACTCAACCATCAATCCTCAATTCTCAATACTCAATACAATATTCTGAATACTCATGGTTCAATACTCAAACCACAATATTCAATAATCAAGTCTCAATCCTCAATCATCAATCCTCAATACTCAATTTCAATCCTCAATCCTCAATTCTCAATCCCCAATCCTCGATCCTCAATCATCAATCCTCAATCCTCAATCCTCAGGCATCAATACTCAATCTTCAATGCTCAATCCTCAATCCTCAATCTTCAATCCTCATTCCCCAACCCTCAATCCTCATCCCTCAAACCTCAATCCTCAACCCTCAGTCCTCATACTCAATTCTCAATTCTCAATCCTCAATCCTCAATCCTCAATCTTCAATCCTCAATAATCAATCTCCAATCCTCAATCCTCAATCCTCGATCCTCAGTCCTCAGGCATCAATACTCAATCTTCAATACTCAATCCTGAATCCTCAATCCTCAATCCTCAATCCTCAACCCTCAATCCTCATTCCTCAAACCTCAGTCCTCCACCCTCAGTCCTCATCCTCAATTCTCAATTCTCAATCCTCAATCCTCAATCCTCAATCTTCAATCCTCAATAATCAATCTCCAATCCTAGATCCTCAATCCCCAATCTTCAATCCTTAATACTCAATCTTCAATCCTCAATCCCCAGTCGTCAATCTTCAATCCTCAATGCTCAATCCTCAATCCTCAATCCTCAGTCTTCAATCCACAATCCTCAATCCTCAAACCTCAATCTTCTACCGTCAGTCCTCGTCCTCAATCCTCAAACCTCAATCCTCAATCCTCAATATTCAATCATCAATACTCAATCTTCAATCCTCAATGCTCTATCCTCAATCCTCAATCCTCAATCGTCAATCCTCAATCCCCAATCGTCAATCTTCAATCCTCAACCTCAATCCTCAATCCTCAATCCTCAATCCTCAATCTTCAATCATCAATACTCAATCTTCAATCCTCAATGCTCTATCCTCAATCCTCAATCCTCAATCCTCAATATTCAAGACACAACCCTCAGCCATCAATCTTCATTACTCAACCATCAATCCTCAATTCTCAATACTCAATACAATATTCTGAATACTCATGGTTCAATACTCAATCCACAATATTCAATAATCAAGTCTCAATCCTCAATCTTCAATCCTCAATACTCAATTTCAATCCTCAATCCTCAATTCTCAATCCCCAATACTCAATCCTCAATCGTCAATCCTCAATCCCCAATCCTCAATCTTCAATCCTCAACCTCAATCCTCAATCCTCAATCCTCAATCCTCAATCCTCCATCTTCAATCCTCAATACTCAATCTTCAATCCTCAATCCACAATCCTCAATCCTCAATCCTCAATCCTCAATCCTCAATCCTCAATCCTCAATCCTCAATACTCAATCTGCAATCCTCAATCCTCAATCCTCAATCCTCAATTCTCATTCTTCAATCCTCAATACCCAATCCTCAATCTTCAATCCTCAATCCTCAATCCTCAATTCTCAATCCTCAGACCTCAAACATCAATATTCAACCCTCAGTCCTCGTCCTCTATCCACAACCTTCAATGCTCAATCCTCAATCTTCAATCATCAATATTAAATCTTCAATCCTCAATCCTCAATCCTCAATCCTCAATCCTCAATCCTCAATCCTCAATCCTCAATCCTCAATCCTCATTCCTCAATCCTCAATCTTCAATCCTCAATACTCAATCTTCAATCCCCAATCCTCAATTCTCAATCCCCAAGCCTCAATGTTCAATCCTCAATACTCAATCTCCAATCCTAGATCCTCAATCCCCAATCTTCAATCCTTAATACTCAATCTTCAATCCTCAATCCCCAGTCATCAATCTTCAATCCTCAATGCTCAATCCTCAATCCTCAATCCTCAGACCTCAATCCACAATCCTCAATCCTCAAACCTCAATCTTCAACCGTCAGTCCTCGTCCTCAATCCTCAAACCTCAATCCTCAATCCTCAATATTCAATCATCAATACTCAATATTCAATCCTCAATGCTCTATCCTCAATCCTCAATCCTCAATCCTCAATCCTCATTCTTCAATCCTCAATACCCAATCCTCAATCTTCAATCCTAAATCCTCAATGTTCAATCCTCAATACTCAATCTCCAATCCTAGATCCTCAATCCCCAATCTTCAATCCTTAATACTCAATCTTCAATCCTCAATCCCCAGTCATCAATCTTCAATCCTCAATGCTCAATCCTCAATCCTCAATCCTCAGTCCTCAATCCACAATACTCAAAACTCAATACTCAATCTGCAATCCTCAATCCTCAATCCTCAATCCTCAATCCTCATTCTTCAATCCTCAATACCCAATCCTCAATCTTCAATCCTCAATCCTCAATCCTCAATTCTCAATCCTCAATCCTCAATCCTCAGACCTCAAACATCAATATTCAACCCTCAGTCCTCGTCCTCTATCCACAACCTTCAATGCTCAATCCTCAATCTTCAATCATCAATATTAAATCTTCAATCCTCAATCCTCAATCCTCAATCCTCAATCCTCAATCCTCAATCCTCAATCCTCATTCCTCAATCTTCAATCCTCAATCCTCAATCCTCAATCCTCTATCCTCAATCTTCAATTCTCAATACTCAATCCGCAGTCCTCAGACCTCAAACCTCAATCCTCAATAATCGATTACCAATCCTAGATCCTCAATCCTCAATCCTCAATCCCCAATCATCAATCGTCAATAATCATTCTCCAATCCTAGGTCCTCAATCCGGAACCCTCAATCTTCAATCCTCAATCCTCATCCTTCAATCCTCAATACCCAATCCTCAATCTTCAATACTCAATCCTCAATCCTCAATCCCCAATCCTCAATATTCAACACACAACCCTCAGCCAACATTCCTCAATACTCAACCATCAATCCTCAATTCTCAATACTCAATAGAATATCCTGAATCCGCATGGTTCGGTACTCAAACCACAATATTCAATAATCAAATCTCAATCCTCAATCCTCAATCTTCAATCCTCAATACTCAATTTCAATCCTCAATCCTCAATCTTCAACCCTCAATCCTCAATTATCAATCCTCAATCCTCAATCCTCAATCTTCAATCCTCAATACTCAATCTTCAATCCTCAATCCTCAATCCTCAATCCTCAATCCACAATCCTCAATCCTCAATCCTCAATCCTCAATCCTCAATACTCAATCTGCAATCCTCAAGCGTCAATCCTCAATCCTCAATGCTCATTCTTCAATCCTCAATACCCAATCCTCAATCTTCAATCCTCAATACTCAATCTTCACTCCTCAATCCTCAATCCTCAATCCTCGATCCTCAATCCTCAATCCTCAATCCTCATTCTTCAATCCTCAATACCCAATCCTCAATCTTCAATCCTAAATCCTCAATGTTCAATCCTCAATACTCAAACCTCAATCTTCAACCGTCAGTCCTCGTCCTCAATCCTCAAACCTCAATCCTCAATCCTCAATATTCAATCATCAATACTCAATATTCAATCCTCAATGCTCTATCCTCAATCCTCAATCCTCAATCCTCAATCCTCATTCTTCAATCCTCAATACCCAATCCTCAATCTTCAATCCTAAATCCTCAATGTTCAATCCTCAATACTCAATCTCCAATCCTAGATCCTCAATCCCCAATCTTCAATCCTTAATACTCAATCTTCAATCCTCAATCCCCAGTCATCAATCTTCAATCCTCAATGCTCAATCCTCAATCCTCAATCCTCAGTCCTCAATCCACAATCCTCAATCCTCAAACCTCAATCTTCAACCGTCAGTCCTCGTCCTCAATCCTCAAACCTCAATCCTCAATCCTCAATATTCAATCATCAATACTCAATATTCAATCCTCAATGCTCTATCCTCAATCCTCAATCCTCAATCCTCAATCCTCATTCTTCAATCCTCAATACCCAATCCTCAATCTTCAATCCTAAATCCTCAATGTTCAATCCTCAATACTCAATCTCCAATCCTAGATCCTCAATCCCCAATCTTCAATCCTTAATACTCAATCTTCAATCCTCAATCCCCAGTCATCAATCTTCAATCCTCAATGCTCAATCCTCAATCCTCAATCCTCAGTCCTCAATCCACAATACTCAATCCTCAATACTCAATCTGCAATCCTCAATCCTCAATCCTCAATCCTCAATCCTCATTCTTCAATCCTCAATACCCAATCCTCAATCTTCAATCCTCAATCCTCAATCCTCAATTCTCAATCCTCAATCCTCAATCCTCAGACCTCAAACATCAATATTCAACCCTCAGTCCTCGTCCTCTATCCACAACCTTCAATGCTCAATCCTCAATCTTCAATCATCAATATTAAGTCTTCAATCCTCAATCCTCAATCCTCAATCCTCAATCCTCAATCCTCAATCCTCAATCCTCATTCCACAATCTTCAATCCTCAATCCTCAATCCTCAATCCTCTATCCTCAATCCTCAATTCTCAATACTCAATCCGCAGTCCTCAGACCTCAAACCTCAATCCTCAGTAATCGATTACCAATCCTAGATCCTCAATCCTCAATCCTCAATCCCCAATCATCAATCGTCAATAATCAATCTCCAATCCTAGGTCCTCAATCCGGAACCCTCAATCCTCAATCCTCAATCCTCATCCTTCAATCCTCAATACCCAATCCTCAATCTTCAATACTCAATCCTCAATCCTCAATCCCCAATCCTCAATATTCAACACACAACCCTCAGCCAACAATCCTCAATACTCAACCATCAATCCTCAATTCTCAATACTCAATAGAATATCCTGAATTCGCATGGTTCGATACTCAATCCACAATATTCAATAATCAAATCTCAATCCTCAATCTTCAATCCTCAATACTCAATTTCAATCCTCAATCCTCAATCTTCAATCCTCAATCCTCAATTGTCAATCCTCAATCCTCAATCCTCAACCTTCGATCCTCAATACTCAACCTTCAATCCTCAATCCTCAATCCTCAATCCTCAATCCTCAATCCTCAATCCTCAATCCTCAATCCTCAATTCGCAATCCTCAATCTTCAACCCTCAATACTCAATCTTCAATTCTCAATCTTCAATCCTCAATCCTCAATCCTCAATCCTCAACCCTCAATGCTCAATACTCAATCTTCAATCCTCAATCCTCAATCCTCAATCCTCAATCCTCAATCTTCAATCCTCAATCCTCAAACCTCAATCTTCAATCCTCAATACTCAATCTGCAATCCTCAATCCTCAAACCTCAATCCTCAATCCTCATACTTCAATCCTCAATACACAATCCTCAATCTTCATTCCTCAATCCTCAATCCTCAATTCTCAACCCTCAATCCTTAATCCTCAGACCTCAAACATCAATATTCAACCCTCAGTCCTCGTCCTCAATCCACAACAATCAATCCTCAGTCCTCAATCTTCTATCATCAATAATCAATCTTCAATCCTCAATCAGCAATCCTCAATCCTTAATCCTCAATCCTCAATATTCATCACTCAACCCTCAACCATCAATCCTCAATACTCAACCATCAATCCTCAATTCTCAATACTCAATAGAACATCCTGAATTCTGATGGTTCAATACTCAATCCAGAATATTCAATAATCAAACCTCAAACCTCAAGCATCAATTCTCAACACTCAATCCTCAACACTCAGTCCTCTCTCTTCAATACTACATCCTCAACCCTCAATCCTCAAGCGTCAATCCTCAATACTCAATCCTCAATCCTCAATCATCAATCCTCAATCTTCAATACTCAATCCTCAATCCTCAATTCTCAATCCTCAATACTCAACCATCAATCCTAAATTCTCAATGCTCAATAGAATATCCTGAATTCTCAGGATTCTATACTCATACCTCAATCCTCAAACCTCAGCCCTCATTCTCAATCCTCAATCCTCAATATTCAATCCCCAATACTCAATCTTCAATCCTCAATCCTCAATCCTCAATCCTCAATCCTCAATCCTCAGTCATAAATCCTCAATCTTCAACACTCAATCGTCAATCCTCAGTCCTCAATCCTCAATCCTCAATCCTCGTTCCTCAAACCTCAATCCTCATCCCTCAGTCCACATCCTCAATTCTCAATTCTCAATCCTCAATCCTCAATCTTCAATTTTCAATCCCCAAAAATCAATCTCCAATCCTAGATCCTCAATCCCCAATCCTCAGTCCTTAATCCTCAATCTTCAATCCTCAATCGCCAGTCCTCAATCTTCAATCCTCTATGCTCAATCGTCAATCCTCAAGCCTCAGTCCTCAATCCTCAATCCTCAATCCTCAAACCTCAATCCTCAACCGTCAGTCCTCGTCCTCAATCCTCAACCCTCAATCATCAATCCTCAACCTTCAATCATCAATACTCAACCTTCAATCCTCAATACTCAATCCTCAATCGTCAATCCTCAATCCCCAATCCTCAATCTTCAATGCTCAATCCTCAATCCTCAATCCTCAATCCTCAATCCTCAATCTTCAATAATCAATACTCAATCTTCAATCCTCAATCCTCAATCCTCAATCCTCAATCCTCAATCCTCAATCCTGAATCCTCAATCTTCAATCCACAAGACTCAATCTGCAATCCTCAATCCTCAATCCTCAGTGATCAATACTCAATCTTCAATACTCAATCCTCAATCCTCAATCCTCAATCCTCAATCCTCAATCCTCAATCCTCAATCCCCAATCCTCATTTCTCAACCCTCAATCCTCAACCCTTAGTCCTCATCCTCAATTCTCAATTCTCAATCCTCAATCCTCAATTCTCAATCTTCATCCTCAATAATCAATCTCCAATCCTAGATACTCAATCCTCAATCCTCAATCCCCAATCTTCAATCCTCTATATTCAATCTCCAATCCTAGATCCTCAATCCTCAATCCTCAATCCTCAATCCTCAATCCTCATTCTTCAAACCTCAATACCCAATTCTCAATCTTCATCCTCAATAATCAATCTCCAATCCTAGATCCTCAATCCTCAATCCCCAATCTTCAATCCTCAATAATCAATCTCCAATCCTAGATCCTCAATCCTCAATTCTCAACCCTCAATCCTTAATCCTCAGACCTCAAACATCAATATTCAACCCTGAGTCCTCGTCCTCAATCCACAACACTCAATCCTCAGTCCTCAATCTTCAATCATCAATAATCAATCTTCAATCCTCAATCATCAATCCTCAATCCTTAATCCTCAATCCTCAATATTCATCACTCAACCCTCAGCCATCAATCCTCAATACTCAACCATCAATCCTCAATTCTCAATACTCAATAGAACATCCTGAATCCTTATGGTTCAATACTCAATCCAGAATATTCAATAATCAAATCTCAAACCTCAAGCATCAATTCTCAACACTCAATCCTCAACACTCAGTCCTCTCTCTTCAATCCTACATCCTCAACCCTCAATCCTCAAGCGTCAATCCTCAGTCCTCAATCCTCAATCCTCAATCGTCAGTCTTCAATCCTCAATACTCAATCTTCAATCCCCAATCCTCAATTCTCAATCCTCAATCCTCAATGTTCAATCCTCAATACTCAATCTTCAATCCTCAATTCTCAATGCTCAATCCTCAATCCTCATTCTTCAATCCTCAATCCTCAATCCTCAATTCTCAATCCTCAATCTTCAATCCTCAATACTCAATCTTCAATCCCCAATCCTCAATCCTCAATCTTCAGTCCTCAATCCTCAATCCTCAATTCTCAATACTCAATCCTCAATCCTCAGACCTCAAGCTTCAATATTCAACCCTCAGTCCTCGTCCTCTATCCACAACCATCAATCCTCAATCCTCAACCTTCAATCATCAATATTCAATCTTCAATCCTCAATCCTCAATCCTCAATCCTCAATCCTCAATCCACAATCCTCAATCTTCAATCCTCAATCCTCAATCCTCAATCCTCAATCCTCAATCTTCAATCCTCAATACTCAATCTTCAATCCCCATTCCTCAATTCTCAATCCTCAATCCTCAATGTTCAATCCTCAATACTCAATCTTCAATCCTCAATCCTCAATCCTCAATCCTCAATCCTCATTCTTCAATCCTCAACACCCAATACTCAATCTTCAATCCTCAATCCTCAACTCTCAATCCTCAATCCTCAATCCTCAGCCCTCACACATCAATACTCAACCGTCAGTCCTCGTCCTCAATTCACAACCCTCAATCCTCAATCCTCAATCATCAATCATCAATATTCAATATTCAGTCCTCAATCCTCAATCCTCAATCCTCAATCCTCAATCCTCAATGTTCAATCCACAATACCCAATCCTCAATCGTCAATCCTCAATCCTCAATCCTCAACCCTCAATCCTCAATACTCAATCCTCAATTCTCCATCCTCAAACCTCAATCCTGTATCCACAATCCTGAATCCTCAATCCTCAATTCTCAATCCTCAATACTCAATCTGCAATCCTCAAGCGTCAATCCTCAATCCTCAATGCTCATTCTTCAATCCTCAATACCCAATCCTCAATCTTCAATCCTCAATACTCAATCTTCACTCCTCAATCCTCAATACTCAATCCTCGATCCTCAATCCTCAATCCTCAATCCTCAATCCTCAATCCTCAATCCTCAATCCTCATTCTTCAATCTTCAATACCCAATCCTCAATCTTCAATTCTCAATCCTCAATCCTCAATTCTCAATCCTCAATTCGCAATCCTCAATCTTCAACCCTCAATACTCAATCTTCAATTCTCAATCTTCAATCCTCAATCCTCAATCCTCAATCCTCAACCCTCAATGCTCAATACTCAATCTTCAATCCTCAATCCTCAATCCTCAATCCTCAATCCTCAATCTTCAATCCTCAATCCTCAAACCTCAATCTTCAATCCTCAATACTCAATCTGCAATCCTCAATCCTCAAACCTCAATCCTCAATCCTCATACTTCAATCCTCAATACACAATCCTCAATCTTCAATCCTCAATCCTCAATCCTCAATTCTCAACCCTCAATCCTTAATCCTCAGACCTCAAACATCAATATTCAACCCTCAGTCCTCGTCCTCAATCCTCAATCCTCAATCCTCAATCCTCAATCCTCAATCCTCAATTCGCAATCCTCAATCTTCAACCCTCAATACTCAATCTTCAATTCTCAATCTTCAATCCTCAATCCTCAATCCTCAATCCTCAACCCTCAATGCTCAATACTCAATCTTCAATCCTCAATCCTCAATCCTCAATCCTCAATCCTCAATCTTCAATCCTCAATCCTCAAACCTCAATCTTCAATCCTCAATACTCAATCTGCAATCCTCAATCCTCAAACCTCAATCCTCAATCCTCATACTTCAATCCTCAATACACAATCCTCAATCTTCAATCCTCAATCCTCAATCCTCAATTCTCAACCCTCAATCCTTAATCCTCAGACCTCAAACATCAATATTCAACCCTCAGTCCTCGTCCTCAATCCACAACAATCAATCCTCAGTCCTCAATCTTCTATCATCAATAATCAATCTTCAATCCTCAATCAACAATCCTCAATCCTTAATCCTCAATCCTCAATATTCATCACTCAACCCTCAACCATCAATCCTCAATACTCAACCATCAATCCTCAATTCTCAATACTCAATAGAACATCCTGAATTCTGATGGTTCAATACTCAATCCAGAATATTCAATAATCAAACCTCAAACCTCAAGCATCAATTCTCAACACTCAATCCTCAACACTCAGTCCTCTCTCTTCAATACTACATCCTCAACCCTCAATCCTCAAGCGTCAATCCTCAATACTCAATCCTCAATCCTCAATCATCAATCCTCAATCTTCAATACTCAATCCTCAATCCTCAATTCTCAATCCTCAATACTCAACCATCAATCCTAAATTCTCAATGCTCAATAGAATATCCTGAATTCTCAGGATTCTATACTCATACCTCAATCCTCAAACCTCAGCCCTCATTCTCAATCCTCAATCCTCAATATTCAATCCCCAATACTCAATCTTCAATCCTCAATCCTCAATCCTCAATCCTCAATCCTCAATCCTCAGTCATAAATCCTCAATCTTCAACACTCAATCGTCAATCCTCAGTGCTCAATCCTCAATCCTCACTCCTCGTTCCTCAAACCTCAATCCTCATCCCTCAGTCCACATCCTCAATTCTCAATTCTCAATCCTCAATCCTCAATCCTCAATTTTCAATCCCCAAAAATCAATCTCCAATCCTAGATCCTCAATCCCCAATCCTCAGTCCTTAATCCTCAATCTTCAATCCTCAATCGCCAGTCCTCAATCTTCAATCCTCTATGCTCAATCGTCAATCCTCAAGCCTCAGTCCTCAATCCTCAATCCTCAATCCTCAAACCTCAATCCTCAACCGTCAGTCCTCGTCCTCAATCCTCAACCCTCAATCATCAATCCTCAACCTTCAATCATCAATACTCAACCTTCAATCCTCAATACTCAATCCTCAATCGTCAATCCTCAGTCCCCAATCCTCAATCTTCAGTGCTCAATCCTCACTCCTCAATCCTCAATCCTCAATCCTCAATCCTCGTTCCTCAAACCTCAATCCTCATCCCTCAGTCCACATCCTCAATTCTCAATTCTCAATCCTCAATCCTCAATCTTCAATTTTCAATCCCCAAAAATCAATCTCCAATCCTAGATCCTCAATCCCCAATCCTCAGTCCTTAATCCTCAATCTTCAATCCTCAATCGCCAGTCCTCAATCTTCAATCCTCTATGCTCAATCGTCAATCCTCAAGCCTCAGCCCTCAATCCTCAATCCTCAATCCTCAAACCTCAATCCTCAACCGTCAGTCCTCGTCCTCAATCCTCAACCCTCAATCATCAATCCTCAACCTTCAATCATCAATACTCAACCTTCAATCCTCAATACTCAATCCTCAATCGTCAATCCTCAATCCCCAATCCTCAATCTTCAATGCTCAATCCTCAATCCTCAATCCTCAATCCTCAATCCTCAATCTTCAATAATCAATACTCAATCTTCAATCCTCAATCCTCAATCCTCAATCCTCAATCCTCAATCCTCAATCCTGAATCCTCAATCTTCAATCCACAAGACTCAATCTGCAATCCTCAATCCTCAATCCTCAGTGATCAATACTCAATCTTCAATACTCAATCCTCAATCCTCAATCCTCAATCCTCAATCCTCAATCCTCAATCCTCAATCCCCAATCCTCATTTCTCAACCCTCAATCCTCAACCCTTAGTCCTCATCCTCAATTCTCAATTCTCAATCCTCAATCCTCAATTCTCAATCTTCATCCTCAATAATCAATCTCCAATCCTAGATACTCAATCCTCAATCCTCAATCCCCAATCTTCAATCCTCTATATTCAATCTCCAATCCTAGATCCTCAATCCTCAATCCTCAATCCTCAATCCTCAATCCTCATTCTTCAAACCTCAATACCCAATTCTCAATCTTCATCCTCAATAATCAATCTCCAATCCTAGATCCTCAATCCTCAATCCCCAATCTTCAATCCTCAATAATCAATCTCCAATCCTAGATCCTCAATCCTCAATTCTCAACCCTCAATCCTTAATCCTCAGACCTCAAACATCAATATTCAACCCTGAGTCC
Source organism: Calliopsis andreniformis (assembly GCF_051401765.1). NCBI lineage: Eukaryota > Metazoa > Arthropoda > Insecta > Hymenoptera > Andrenidae > Calliopsis > Calliopsis andreniformis. Next base: position 2,052,196 of record NW_027480509.1, on the reverse strand, counting down.
TCGTCCTCAATCCACAACACTCAATCCTCAGTCCTCAATCTTCAATCATCAATAATCAATCTTCAATCCTCAATCATCAATCCTCAATCCTTAATCCTCAATCCTCAATATTCATCACTCAACCCTCAGCCATCAATCCTCAATACTCAACCATCAATCCTCAATTCTCAATACTCAATAGAACATCCTGAATCCTTATGGTTCAATACTCAATCCAGAATATTCAATAATCAAATCTCAAACCTCAAGCATCAATTCTCAACACTCAATCCTCAACACTCAGTCCTCTCTCTTCAATCCTACATCCTCAACCCTCAATCCTCAAGCGTCAATCCTCAGTCCTCAATCCTCAATCCTCAATCGTCAGTCTTCAATCCTCAATACTCAATCTTCAATCCCCAATCCTCAATTCTCAATCCTCAATCCTCAATGTTCAATCCTCAATACTCAATCTTCAATCCTCAATTCTCAATGCTCAATCCTCAATCCTCATTCTTCAATCCTCAATCCTCAATCCTCAATTCTCAATCCTCAATCTTCAATCCTCAATACTCAATCTTCAATCCCCAATCCTCAATCCTCAATCTTCAGTCCTCAATCCTCAATCCTCAATTCTCAATACTCAATCCTCAATCCTCAGACCTCAAGCTTCAATATTCAACCCTCAGTCCTCGTCCTCTATCCACAACCATCAATCCTCAATCCTCAACCTTCAATCATCAATATTCAATCTTCAATCCTCAATCCTCAATCCTCAATCCTCAATCCTCAATCCACAATCCTCAATCTTCAATCCTCAATCCTCAATCCTCAATCCTCAATCCTCAATCTTCAATCCTCAATACTCAATCTTCAATCCCCATTCCTCAATTCTCAATCCTCAATCCTCAATGTTCAATCCTCAATACTCAATCTTCAATCCTCAATCCTCAATCCTCAATCCTCAATCCTCATTCTTCAATCCTCAACACCCAATACTCAATCTTCAATCCTCAATCCTCAACTCTCAATCCTCAATCCTCAATCCTCAGCCCTCACACATCAATACTCAACCGTCAGTCCTCGTCCTCAATTCACAACCCTCAATCCTCAATCCTCAATCATCAATCATCAATATTCAATATTCAGTCCTCAATCCTCAATCCTCAATCCTCAATCCTCAATCCTCAATGTTCAATCCACAATACCCAATCCTCAATCGTCAATCCTCAATCCTCAATCCTCAACCCTCAATCCTCAATACTCAATCCTCAATTCTCCATCCTCAAACCTCAATCCTGTATCCACAATCCTGAATCCTCAATCCTCAATTCTCAATCCTCAATACTCAATCTGCAATCCTCAAGCGTCAATCCTCAATCCTCAATGCTCATTCTTCAATCCTCAATACCCAATCCTCAATCTTCAATCCTCAATACTCAATCTTCACTCCTCAATCCTCAATACTCAATCCTCGATCCTCAATCCTCAATCCTCAATCCTCAATCCTCAATCCTCAATCCTCAATCCTCATTCTTCAATCTTCAATACCCAATCCTCAATCTTCAATTCTCAATCCTCAATCCTCAATTCTCAATCCTCAATTCGCAATCCTCAATCTTCAACCCTCAATACTCAATCTTCAATTCTCAATCTTCAATCCTCAATCCTCAATCCTCAATCCTCAACCCTCAATGCTCAATACTCAATCTTCAATCCTCAATCCTCAATCCTCAATCCTCAATCCTCAATCTTCAATCCTCAATCCTCAAACCTCAATCTTCAATCCTCAATACTCAATCTGCAATCCTCAATCCTCAAACCTCAATCCTCAATCCTCATACTTCAATCCTCAATACACAATCCTCAATCTTCAATCCTCAATCCTCAATCCTCAATTCTCAACCCTCAATCCTTAATCCTCAGACCTCAAACATCAATATTCAACCCTCAGTCCTCGTCCTCAATCCTCAATCCTCAATCCTCAATCCTCAATCCTCAATCCTCAATTCGCAATCCTCAATCTTCAACCCTCAATACTCAATCTTCAATTCTCAATCTTCAATCCTCAATCCTCAATCCTCAATCCTCAACCCTCAATGCTCAATACTCAATCTTCAATCCTCAATCCTCAATCCTCAATCCTCAATCCTCAATCTTCAATCCTCAATCCTCAAACCTCAATCTTCAATCCTCAATACTCAATCTGCAATCCTCAATCCTCAAACCTCAATCCTCAATCCTCATACTTCAATCCTCAATACACAATCCTCAATCTTCAATCCTCAATCCTCAATCCTCAATTCTCAACCCTCAATCCTTAATCCTCAGACCTCAAACATCAATATTCAACCCTCAGTCCTCGTCCTCAATCCACAACAATCAATCCTCAGTCCTCAATCTTCTATCATCAATAATCAATCTTCAATCCTCAATCAACAATCCTCAATCCTTAATCCTCAATCCTCAATATTCATCACTCAACCCTCAACCATCAATCCTCAATACTCAACCATCAATCCTCAATTCTCAATACTCAATAGAACATCCTGAATTCTGATGGTTCAATACTCAATCCAGAATATTCAATAATCAAACCTCAAACCTCAAGCATCAATTCTCAACACTCAATCCTCAACACTCAGTCCTCTCTCTTCAATACTACATCCTCAACCCTCAATCCTCAAGCGTCAATCCTCAATACTCAATCCTCAATCCTCAATCATCAATCCTCAATCTTCAATACTCAATCCTCAATCCTCAATTCTCAATCCTCAATACTCAACCATCAATCCTAAATTCTCAATGCTCAATAGAATATCCTGAATTCTCAGGATTCTATACTCATACCTCAATCCTCAAACCTCAGCCCTCATTCTCAATCCTCAATCCTCAATATTCAATCCCCAATACTCAATCTTCAATCCTCAATCCTCAATCCTCAATCCTCAATCCTCAACCCTCAATCCTCAATACTCAATCCTCAATTCTCCATCCTCAAACCTCAATCCTGTATCCACAATCCTGAATCCTCAATCCTCAATTCTCAATCCTCAATACTCAATCTGCAATCCTCAAGCGTCAATCCTCAATCCTCAATGCTCATTCTTCAATCCTCAATACCCAATCCTCAATCTTCAATCCTCAATACTCAATCTTCACTCCTCAATCCTCAATACTCAATCCTCGATCCTCAATCCTCAATCCTCAATCCTCAATCCTCAATCCTCAATCCTCAATCCTCATTCTTCAATCTTCAATACCCAATCCTCAATCTTCAATTCTCAATCCTCAATCCTCAATTCTCAATCCTCAATTCGCAATCCTCAATCTTCAACCCTCAATACTCAATCTTCAATTCTCAATCTTCAATCCTCAATCCTCAATCCTCAATCCTCAACCCTCAATGCTCAATACTCAATCTTCAATCCTCAATCCTCAATCCTCAATCCTCAATCCTCAATCTTCAATCCTCAATCCTCAAACCTCAATCTTCAATCCTCAATACTCAATCTGCAATCCTCAATCCTCAAACCTCAATCCTCAATCCTCATACTTCAATCCTCAATACACAATCCTCAATCTTCAATCCTCAATCCTCAATCCTCAATTCTCAACCCTCAATCCTTAATCCTCAGACCTCAAACATCAATATTCAACCCTCAGTCCTCGTCCTCAATCCTCAATCCTCAATCCTCAATCCTCAATCCTCAATCCTCAATTCGCAATCCTCAATCTTCAACCCTCAATACTCAATCTTCAATTCTCAATCTTCAATCCTCAATCCTCAATCCTCAATCCTCAACCCTCAATGCTCAATACTCAATCTTCAATCCTCAATCCTCAATCCTCAATCCTCAATCCTCAATCTTCAATCCTCAATCCTCAAACCTCAATCTTCAATCCTCAATACTCAATCTGCAATCCTCAATCCTCAAACCTCAATCCTCAATCCTCATACTTCAATCCTCAATACACAATCCTCAATCTTCAATCCTCAATCCTCAATCCTCAATTCTCAACCCTCAATCCTTAATCCTCAGACCTCAAACATCAATATTCAACCCTCAGTCCTCGTCCTCAATCCACAACAATCAATCCTCAGTCCTCAATCTTCTATCATCAATAATCAATCTTCAATCCTCAATCAACAATCCTCAATCCTTAATCCTCAATCCTCAATATTCATCACTCAACCCTCAACCATCAATCCTCAATACTCAACCATCAATCCTCAATTCTCAATACTCAATAGAACATCCTGAATTCTGATGGTTCAATACTCAATCCAGAATATTCAATAATCAAACCTCAAACCTCAAGCATCAATTCTCAACACTCAATCCTCAACACTCAGTCCTCTCTCTTCAATACTACATCCTCAACCCTCAATCCTCAAGCGTCAATCCTCAATACTCAATCCTCAATCCTCAATCATCAATCCTCAATCTTCAATACTCAATCCTCAATCCTCAATTCTCAATCCTCAATACTCAACCATCAATCCTAAATTCTCAATGCTCAATAGAATATCCTGAATTCTCAGGATTCTATACTCATACCTCAATCCTCAAACCTCAGCCCTCATTCTCAATCCTCAATCCTCAATATTCAATCCCCAATACTCAATCTTCAATCCTCAATCCTCAATCCTCAATCCTCAATCCTCAATCCTCAGTCATAAATCCTCAATCTTCAACACTCAATCGTCAATCCTCAGTGCTCAATCCTCAATCCTCACTCCTCGTTCCTCAAACCTCAATCCTCATCCCTCAGTCCACATCCTCAATTCTCAATTCTCAATCCTCAATCCTCAATCCTCAATTTTCAATCCCCAAAAATCAATCTCCAATCCTAGATCCTCAATCCCCAATCCTCAGTCCTTAATCCTCAATCTTCAATCCTCAATCGCCAGTCCTCAATCTTCAATCCTCTATGCTCAATCGTCAATCCTCAAGCCTCAGTCCTCAATCCTCAATCCTCAATCCTCAAACCTCAATCCTCAACCGTCAGTCCTCGTCCTCAATCCTCAACCCTCAATCATCAATCCTCAACCTTCAATCATCAATACTCAACCTTCAATCCTCAATACTCAATCCTCAATCGTCAATCCTCAGTCCCCAATCCTCAATCTTCAGTGCTCAATCCTCACTCCTCAATCCTCAATCCTCAATCCTCAATCCTCGTTCCTCAAACCTCAATCCTCATCCCTCAGTCCACATCCTCAATTCTCAATTCTCAATCCTCAATCCTCAATCTTCAATTTTCAATCCCCAAAAATCAATCTCCAATCCTAGATCCTCAATCCCCAATCCTCAGTCCTTAATCCTCAATCTTCAATCCTCAATCGCCAGTCCTCAATCTTCAATCCTCTATGCTCAATCGTCAATCCTCAAGCCTCAGCCCTCAATCCTCAATCCTCAATCCTCAAACCTCAATCCTCAACCGTCAGTCCTCGTCCTCAATCCTCAACCCTCAATCATCAATCCTCAACCTTCAATCATCAATACTCAACCTTCAATCCTCAATACTCAATCCTCAATCGTCAATCCTCAATCCCCAATCCTCAATCTTCAATGCTCAATCCTCAATCCTCAATCCTCAATCCTCAATCCTCAATCTTCAATAATCAATACTCAATCTTCAATCCTCAATCCTCAATCCTCAATCCTCAATCCTCAATCCTCAATCCTGAATCCTCAATCTTCAATCCACAAGACTCAATCTGCAATCCTCAATCCTCAATCCTCAGTGATCAATACTCAATCTTCAATACTCAATCCTCAATCCTCAATCCTCAATCCTCAATCCTCAATCCTCAATCCTCAATCCCCAATCCTCATTTCTCAACCCTCAATCCTCAACCCTTAGTCCTCATCCTCAATTCTCAATTCTCAATCCTCAATCCTCAATTCTCAATCTTCATCCTCAATAATCAATCTCCAATCCTAGATACTCAATCCTCAATCCTCAATCCCCAATCTTCAATCCTCTATATTCAATCTCCAATCCTAGATCCTCAATCCTCAATCCTCAATCCTCAATCCTCAATCCTCATTCTTCAAACCTCAATACCCAATTCTCAATCTTCATCCTCAATAATCAATCTCCAATCCTAGATCCTCAATCCTCAATCCCCAATCTTCAATCCTCAATAATCAATCTCCAATCCTAGATCCTCAATCCTCAATTCTCAACCCTCAATCCTTAATCCTCAGACCTCAAACATCAATATTCAACCCTGAGTCCTCGTCCTCAATCCACAACACTCAATCCTCAGTCCTCAATCTTCAATCATCAATAATCAATCTTCAATCCTCAATCATCAATCCTCAATCCTTAATCCTCAATCCTCAATATTCATCACTCAACCCTCAGCCATCAATCCTCAATACTCAACCATCAATCCTCAATTCTCAATACTCAATAGAACATCCTGAATCCTTATGGTTCAATACTCAATCCAGAATATTCAATAATCAAATCTCAAACCTCAAGCATCAATTCTCAACACTCAATCCTCAACACTCAGTCCTCTCTCTTCAATCCTACATCCTCAACCCTCAATCCTCAAGCGTCAATCCTCAGTCCTCAATCCTCAATCCTCAATCGTCAGTCTTCAATCCTCAATACTCAATCTTCAATCCCCAATCCTCAATTCTCAATCCTCAATCCTCAATGTTCAATCCTCAATACTCAATCTTCAATCCTCAATTCTCAATGCTCAATCCTCAATCCTCATTCTTCAATCCTCAATCCTCAATCCTCAATTCTCAATCCTCAATCTTCAATCCTCAATACTCAATCTTCAATCCCCAATCCTCAATCCTCAATCTTCAGTCCTCAATCCTCAATCCTCAATTCTCAATACTCAATCCTCAATCCTCAGACCTCAAGCTTCAATATTCAACCCTCAGTCCTCGTCCTCTATCCACAACCATCAATCCTCAATCCTCAACCTTCAATCATCAATATTCAATCTTCAATCCTCAATCCTCAATCCTCAATCCTCAATCCTCAATCCACAATCCTCAATCTTCAATCCTCAATCCTCAATCCTCAATCCTCAATCCTCAATCTTCAATCCTCAATACTCAATCTTCAATCCCCATTCCTCAATTCTCAATCCTCAATCCTCAATGTTCAATCCTCAATACTCAATCTTCAATCCTCAATCCTCAATCCTCAATCCTCAATCCTCATTCTTCAATCCTCAACACCCAATACTCAATCTTCAATCCTCAATCCTCAACTCTCAATCCTCAATCCTCAATCCTCAGCCCTCACACATCAATACTCAACCGTCAGTCCTCGTCCTCAATTCACAACCCTCAATCCTCAATCCTCAATCATCAATCATCAATATTCAATATTCAGTCCTCAATCCTCAATCCTCAATCCTCAATCCTCAATCCTCAATGTTCAATCCACAATACCCAATCCTCAATCGTCAATCCTCAATCCTCAATCCTCAACCCTCAATCCTCAATACTCAATCCTCAATTCTCCATCCTCAAACCTCAATCCTGTATCCACAATCCTGAATCCTCAATCCTCAATTCTCAATCCTCAATACTCAATCTGCAATCCTCAAGCGTCAATCCTCAATCCTCAATGCTCATTCTTCAATCCTCAATACCCAATCCTCAATCTTCAATCCTCAATACTCAATCTTCACTCCTCAATCCTCAATACTCAATCCTCGATCCTCAATCCTCAATCCTCAATCCTCAATCCTCAATCCTCAATCCTCAATCCTCATTCTTCAATCTTCAATACCCAATCCTCAATCTTCAATTCTCAATCCTCAATCCTCAATTCTCAATCCTCAATTCGCAATCCTCAATCTTCAACCCTCAATACTCAATCTTCAATTCTCAATCTTCAATCCTCAATCCTCAATCCTCAATCCTCAACCCTCAATGCTCAATACTCAATCTTCAATCCTCAATCCTCAATCCTCAATCCTCAATCCTCAATCTTCAATCCTCAATCCTCAAACCTCAATCTTCAATCCTCAATACTCAATCTGCAATCCTCAATCCTCAAACCTCAATCCTCAATCCTCATACTTCAATCCTCAATACACAATCCTCAATCTTCAATCCTCAATCCTCAATCCTCAATTCTCAACCCTCAATCCTTAATCCTCAGACCTCAAACATCAATATTCAACCCTCAGTCCTCGTCCTCAATCCTCAATCCTCAATCCTCAATCCTCAATCCTCAATCCTCAATTCGCAATCCTCAATCTTCAACCCTCAATACTCAATCTTCAATTCTCAATCTTCAATCCTCAATCCTCAATCCTCAATCCTCAACCCTCAATGCTCAATACTCAATCTTCAATCCTCAATCCTCAATCCTCAATCCTCAATCCTCAATCTTCAATCCTCAATCCTCAAACCTCAATCTTCAATCCTCAATACTCAATCTGCAATCCTCAATCCTCAAACCTCAATCCTCAATCCTCATACTTCAATCCTCAATACACAATCCTCAATCTTCAATCCTCAATCCTCAATCCTCAATTCTCAACCCTCAATCCTTAATCCTCAGACCTCAAACATCAATATTCAACCCTCAGTCCTCGTCCTCAATCCACAACAATCAATCCTCAGTCCTCAATCTTCTATCATCAATAATCAATCTTCAATCCTCAATCAACAATCCTCAATCCTTAATCCTCAATCCTCAATATTCATCACTCAACCCTCAACCATCAATCCTCAATACTCAACCATCAATCCTCAATTCTCAATACTCAATAGAACATCCTGAATTCTGATGGTTCAATACTCAATCCAGAATATTCAATAATCAAACCTCAAACCTCAAGCATCAATTCTCAACACTCAATCCTCAACACTCAGTCCTCTCTCTTCAATACTACATCCTCAACCCTCAATCCTCAAGCGTCAGTCCTCAATACTCAATCCTCAATCCTCAATCATCAATCCTCAATCTTCAATACTCAATCCTCAATCCTCAATTCTCAATCCTCAATACTCAACCATCAATCCTAAATTCTCAATGCTCAATAGAATATCCTGAATTCTCAGGATTCTATACTCATACCTCAATCCTCAAACCTCAGCCCTCATTCTCAATCCTCAATCCTCAATATTCAATCCCCAATACTCAATCTTCAATCCTCAATCCTCAATCCTCAATCCTCAATCCTCAATCCTCAGTCATAAATCCTCAATCTTCAACACTCAATCGTCAATCCTCAGTGCTCAATCCTCAATCCTCACTCCTCGTTCCTCAAACCTCAATCCTCATCCCTCAGTCCACATCCTCAATTCTCAATTCTCAATCCTCAATCCTCAATCCTCAATTTTCAATCCCCAAAAATCAATCTCCAATCCTAGATCCTCAATCCCCAATCCTCAGTCCTTAATCCTCAATCTTCAATCCTCAATCGCCAGTCCTCAATCTTCAATCCTCTATGCTCAATCGTCAATCCTCAAGCCTCAGTCCTCAATCCTCAATCCTCAATCCTCAAACCTCAATCCTCAACCGTCAGTCCTCGTCCTCAATCCTCAACCCTCAATCATCAATCCTCAACCTTCAATCATCAATACTCAACCTTCAATCCTCAATACTCAATCCTCAATCGTCAATCCTCAGTCCCCAATCCTCAATCTTCAGTGCTCAATCCTCACTCCTCAATCCTCAATCCTCAATCCTCAATCTTCAATAATCAATACTCAATCTTCAATCCTCAATCCTCAATCCGCAATCCTCAATCCTCAATCCTCAATCCTGAATCCTCAATCTTCAATCCACAAGACTCAATCTGCAATCCTCAATCCTCAATCCTTAGTGATCAATACTCAATCTTCAATACTCAATCCTCAATCCTCAATCCTCAATCCTCAATCCTCAATCCTCAATCCCAAATCCTCATTTCTCAACCCTCAATCCTCAGCCCTTAGTCCTCATCCTCAATTATCAATTCTCAATCCTCAATCCTCAATTCTCAATCTTCATCCTCAATAATCAATCTCCAATCCTAGATACTCAATCCTCAATCCTCAATCCCCAATCTTCAATCCTCTATATTCAATCTCCAATCCTAGATCCTCAATCCTCAATCCTCAATCCTCAATCCTCAATCCTCATTCTTCAAACCTCAATACCCAATTCTCAATCTTCATCCTCAATAATCAATCTCCAATCCTAGATCCTCAATCCTCAATCCTCAATCCCCAATCTTCAATCCTCAATAATCAATCTATAATCCTAGATCCTCAATCCTCAATCCTCAATCCTCAATCCTCAATCCTCATTCTTCAAACCTCAATACCCAATCCTCAGTCTTCAATCCTCAATGCTCAATCCTCAATACTCAAGCCTCAGTCCTCAATCCTCAATCCTCAATCCTCAAACCTCAATCCTCAATCTTCAATCATCAATCCTCTATCTTCAACACTCAATCCTCAATCCTCAATCCTCAATACTAACCATCAATCCTCAATTCTCGATACTCAATAGAATATCCTGAATTCTCAGGATTCAATACTGAAACCTCAATCCTCATCCCTCAGCCCTCATCCTCCATTCTCAATCGCCAATCCTCAATCCTGAATGTTCAATCCTCAACATTCAATCTTCAATCCTCAATCCTCAAACCTCAATCCTCAATCCTCAATCCTCAGTGATCAATAATCAATCTCCAATCCTAGATCCTCAATCCTCAATCCTCAATCCCCAATCTTCAATCCTCAATAATCAATCTCCAATCCTAGATCCTCAATCCTCAATCCTCAATCCTCAACCCTCAATCCTCATTCTTCAAACCTCAATACCCAATCATCAATCTTCAATCCTCAATGCTCAATCCTCAATCCCCAAGCCTCAGTCCTCAATCCTCAATCCTCAATCCTCTAACCTCAATCCTCAACCCTCATCCCTCATTCTCAATCCTCAATCCTCAGTCCTCAATATTCAATCCCCAATACTCAATCTTCAATCCTCAATTCTCAATCCTCAATCCTCAATCCTCAATCCTCAGTCATAAATCCTCAATCTTCAATACTCAATCGTCAATCCTCAGTCCTCAATCCTCAATCCTCAACCCTCGGTCCTCAAACCTCAATCCTCAACCCTCAGTCCACATCCTCAATTCTCAATTCTCAATCCTCAATCCTCAATCCTCAACCTTCAATCTCCAAAAATCAATCTCCAATCTTAGATCCTCAATCCCCAATCCTGAGTCCTTAATCCTCAATCTTCAATCCTCAATCGCCAGTCCTCAATCTTCAATCCTCTATGCTCAATCGTCAATCCTCAAGCCTCAGTCCTCAATCCTCAATCCTCAATCCTCAAACCTCAATCCTCAACCGTCAGTCCTCGTCCTCAATCCTCAACCCTCAATCCTCAATCCTCAATCTTCAATCATCAATACTCACTCTTCAATCCTCAATAATCAATCCTCAATCGTCAATCCTCAATCCCCAATCCTCAATCTTCAATGCTCAATCCTCAATCATCAATCATCAATCTTCAACACTCAATCCTCAATCCTCAATCCTCAATCCTCAATACTCAATCCTCAATCCTCAATTTTCAATCCCCAAAAATCAATCTCCAATCCTAGATCCTCAATCCCCAATCCTCAGTCCTTAATCCTCAATCTTCAATCCTCAATCGCCAGTCCTCAATCTTCAATCCTCTATGCTCAATCGTCAATCCTCAAGCCTCAGTCCTCAATCCTCAATCCTCAATCCTCAAACCTCAATCCTCAACCGTCAGTCCTCGTCCTCAATCCTCAACCCTCAATCATCAATCCTCAACCTTCAATCATCAAGACTCAACCTTCAATCCTCAATACTCAATCCTCAATCGTCAATCCTCAGTCCCCAATCCTCAATCTTCAGTGCTCAATCCTCAATCCTCAATCCTCAATCCTCAATCCTCAATCTTCAATAATCAATACTCAATCTTCAATCCTCAATCCTCAATCCGCAATCCTCAATCCTCAATCCTCAATCCTGAATCCTCAATCTTCAATCCACAAGACTCAATCTGCAATCCTCAATCCTCAATCGTTAGTGATCAATACTCAATCTTCAATACTCAATCCTCAATCCTCAATCCTCAATCCTCAATCCTCAATCCTCAATCCCAAATCCTCATTTCTCAACCCTCAATCCTCAGCCCTTAGTCCTCATCCTCAATTATCAATTCTCAATCCTCAATCCTCAATTCTCAATCTTCATCCTCAATAATCAATCTCCAATCCTAGATACTCAATCCTCAATCCTCAATCCCCAATCTTCAATCCTCTATATTCAATCTCCAATCCTAGATCCTCAATCCTCAATCCTCAATCCTCAATCCTCAATCCTCATTCTTCAAACCTCAATACCCAATTCTCAATCTTCATCCTCAATAATCAATCTCCAATCCTAGATCCTCAATCCTCAATCCTCAATCCCCAATCTTCAATCCTCAATAATCAATCTATAATCCTAGATCCTCAATCCTCAATCCTCAATCCTCAATCCTCAATCCTCATTCTTCAAACCTCAATACCCAATCCTCAGTCTTCAATCCTCAATGCTCAATCCTCAATACTCAAGCCTCAGTCCTCAATCCTCAATCCTCAATCCTCAAACCTCAATCCTCAATCTTCAATCATCAATCCTCTATCTTCAACACTCAATCCTCAATCCTCAATCCTCAATACTAACCATCAATCCTCAATTCTCGATACTCAATAGAATATCCTGAATTCTCAGGATTCAATACTGAAACCTCAATCCTCATCCCTCAGCCCTCATCCTCCATTCTCAATCGCCAATCCTCAATCCTGAATGTTCAATCCTCAACATTCAATCTTCAATCCTCAATCCTCAAACCTCAATCCTCAATCCTCAATCCTCAGTGATCAATAATCAATCTCCAATCCTAGATCCTCAATCCTCAATCCTCAATCCCCAATCTTCAATCCTCAATAATCAATCTCCAATCCTAGATCCTCAATCCTCAATCCTCAATCCTCAACCCTCAATCCTCATTCTTCAAACCTCAATACCCAATCATCAATCTTCAATCCTCAATGCTCAATCCTCAATCCCCAAGCCTCAGTCCTCAATCCTCAATCCTCAATCCTCTAACCTCAATCCTCAACCCTCATCCCTCATTCTCAATCCTCAATCCTCAGTCCTCAATATTCAATCCCCAATACTCAATCTTCAATCCTCAATTCTCAATCCTCAATCCTCAATCCTCAATCCTCAGTCATAAATCCTCAATCTTCAATACTCAATCGTCAATCCTCAGTCCTCAATCCTCAATCCTCAACCCTCGGTCCTCAAACCTCAATCCTCAACCCTCAGTCCACATCCTCAATTCTCAATTCTCAATCCTCAATCCTCAATCTTCAATAATCAATACTCAATCTTCAATCCTCAATCCTCAATCCGCAATCCTCAATCCTCAATCCTCAATCCTGAATCCTCAATCTTCAATCCACAAGACTCAATCTGCAATCCTCAATCCTCAATCCTTAGTGATCAATACTCAATCTTCAATACTCAATCCTCAATCCTCAATCCTCAATCCTCAATCCTCAATCCTCAATCCCAAATCCTCATTTCTCAACCCTCAATCCTCAGCCCTTAGTCCTCATCCTCAATTATCAATTCTCAATCCTCAATCCTCAATTCTCAATCTTCATCCTCAATAATCAATCTCCAATCCTAGATACTCAATCCTCAATCCTCAATCCCCAATCTTCAATCCTCTATATTCAATCTCCAATCCTAGATCCTCAATCCTCAATCCTCAATCCTCAATCCTCAATCCTCATTCTTCAAACCTCAATACCCAATTCTCAATCTTCATCCTCAATAATCAATCTCCAATCCTAGATCCTCAATCCTCAATCCTCAATCCCCAATCTTCAATCCTCAATAATCAATCTATAATCCTAGATCCTCAATCCTCAATCCTCAATCCTCAATCCTCAATCCTCATTCTTCAAACCTCAATACCCAATCCTCAGTCTTCAATCCTCAATGCTCAATCCTCAATACTCAAGCCTCAGTCCTCAATCCTCAATCCTCAATCCTCAAACCTCAATCCTCAATCTTCAATCATCAATCCTCTATCTTCAACACTCAATCCTCAATCCTCAATCCTCAATACTAACCATCAATCCTCAATTCTCGATACTCAATAGAATATCCTGAATTCTCAGGATTCAATACTGAAACCTCAATCCTCATCCCTCAGCCCTCATCCTCCATTCTCAATCGCCAATCCTCAATCCTGAATGTTCAATCCTCAACATTCAATCTTCAATCCTCAATCCTCAAACCTCAATCCTCAATCCTCAATCCTCAGTGATCAATAATCAATCTCCAATCCTAGATCCTCAATCCTCAATCCTCAATCCCCAATCTTCAATCCTCAATAATCAATCTCCAATCCTAGATCCTCAATCCTCAATCCTCAATCCTCAACCCTCAATCCTCATTCTTCAAACCTCAATACCCAATCATCAATCTTCAATCCTCAATGCTCAATCCTCAATCCCCAAGCCTCAGTCCTCAATCCTCAATCCTCAATCCTCTAACCTCAATCCTCAACCCTCATCCCTCATTCTCAATCCTCAATCCTCAGTCCTCAATATTCAATCCCCAATACTCAATCTTCAATCCTCAATTCTCAATGCTCAATCCTCAATCCTCAATCCTCAGTCATAAATCCTCAATCTTCAATACTCAATCGTCAATCCTCAGTCCTCAATCCTCAATCCTCAACCCTCGGTCCTCAAACCTCAATCCTCAACCCTCAGTCCACATCCTCAATTCTCAATTCTCAATCCTCAATCCTCAATCCTCAACCTTCAATCTCCAAAAATCAATCTCCAATCTTAGATCCTCAATCCCCAATCCTGAGTCCTTAATCCTCAATCTTCAATCCTCAATCGCCAGTCCTCAATCTTCAATCCTCTATGCTCAATCGTCAATCCTCAAGCCTCAGTCCTCAATCCTCAATCCTCAATCCTCAAACCTCAATCCTCAACCGTCAGTCCTCGTCCTCAATCCTCAACCCTCAATCCTCAATCCTCAATCTTCAATCATCAATACTCACTCTTCAATCCTCAATAATCAATCCTCAATCGTCAATCCTCAATCCCCAATCCTCAATCCTCAATCCTCATTCCTCAATCCTCAATCTTCAATCCTCAATACTCAATCTTCAATCCCCAATCCTCAATTCTCAATCCTCAAGCCTCAATGTTCAATCCTCAATACTCAATCTTCAATCCTCAATCCTCAATCCTCAATCCTCAATCCTCATTCTTCAATCCTCAATACCCAATCCTCAATCTTCAATCCTCAATCCTCAATGTTCAATCCTCAATACTCAATCTCCAATCCTAGATCCTCAATCCCCAATCTTCAATCCTTAATACTCAATCTTCAATCCTCAATCCCCAGTCATCAATCTTCAATCCTCAATGCTCAATCCTCAATCCTCAATCCTCAGTCCTCAATCCACAATACTCAATCCTCAATACTCAATCTGCAATCCTCAATCCTCAATCCTCAATCCTCAATTCTCATTCTTCAATCCTCAATACCCAATCCTCAATCTTCAATCCTCAATCCTCAATCCTCAATTCTCAATCCTCAATCCTCAATCCTCTGACCTCAAACATCAATATTCAACCCTCAGTCCTCGTCCTCTATCCACAACCTTCAATGCTCAATCCTCAACCTTCAATCATCAATATTAAATCTTCAATCCTCAATCCTCAATCCTCAATCCTCAATCCTCAATCCTCAATCCTCATTCCTCAATCTTCAATCCTCAATCCTCAATCCTCAATCCTCTATCCTCAATCTTCAATCCTCAATCCTCAAACCTCAATCTTCAATCCTCAATACTCAATCTGCAATCCTCAATCCTCAAACCTCAATCCTCAATCCTCATACTTCAATCCTCAATACACAATCCTCAATCTTCAATCCTCAATCATCAATCTTCAATTCTCAACCCTCAATCCTTAATCCTCAGACCTAAAACATCAATATTCAACCCTCAGTCCTCGTCCTCAATCCACAACACTCAATCCTCAGTCCTCAATCTTCAATCATCAATAATCAATCTTCAATCCTCAATCATCAATCCTCAATCCTTAATCCTCAATCCTCAATATTCATCACACAACCCTCAGCCATCAATCCTCAATACTCAACCATCAATCCTCAATTCTCAATACTCAATAGAACATCCTGAATCCTTATGGTTCAATACTCAATCCAGAATATTCAATAATCAAATCTCAAACCTCAAGCATCAATTCTCAACACTCAATCCTCAACACTCAGTCCTCTCACTTCAATCCTACATCCTCAACCCTCAATCCTCAAGCGTCAATCCTCAGTCCTCAATCCTCAATCCTCAATCGTCAGTCTTCAATCCTCAATACTCAATCTTCAATCCCTAATCCTCAATTCTCAATCCTCAAACCTCAATGTTCAATCCTCAATACTCAATCTTCAATCCTCAATTCTCAATGCTCAATCCTCAATCCTCATTCTTCAATCCTCAATCCTCAATCCTCAATTCTCAATCCTCAATCTTCAATCCTCAATACTCAATCTTCAATCCCCAATCCTCAATCCTCAATCTTCAGTCCTCAATCCTCAATCCTCAATTCTCAATCCTCAATCCTCAATCCTCAGACCTCAAGCATCAATATTCAACCCTCAGTCCTCGTCCTCTATCCACAACCATCAATCCTCAATCCTCAACCTTCAATCATCAATATTCAATCTTCAATCCTCAATCCTCAATCCTCAATCCTCAATCCTCAATCCACAATCCTCAATCTTCAATCCTCAATCCTCAATCCTCAATCCTCAATCCTCAATCTTCAATCCTCAATACTCAATCTTCAATCCCCAATCCTCAATTCTCAATCCTCAATCCTCAATGTTCAATCCTCAATACTCAATCTTCAATCCTCAATCCTCAATCCTCAATCCTCAATCCTCATTCTTCAATCCTCAACACACAATACTCAATCTTCAATCCTCAATCCTCAACTCTCAATCCTCAATCCTCAATCCTCAGACCTCACACATCAATACTCAACCGTCAGTCCTCGTCCTCAATTCACAACCCTCAATCCTCAATCCTCAATCATCAATCATCAATATTCAATATTGAGTCCTCAATCCTCAATCCTCAATCCTCAATCCTCAATCCTCAATGTTCAATCCACAATACCCAATCCTCAATCGTCAATCCTCAATCCTCAATCCTCAATCCTCAATCCTCAATACTCAATCCTCAATTCTCCATCCTCAAACCTCAATCCTGTATCCACAATCCTGAATCCTCAACCTTCAGTCCTCAGTCCTCAACAATCATTCGTCAGTTCTCAATCCTCAATACAATATCGTCAATTCACACCTTTCAATACTCAATACACAGTCTGCAATCTTAAAATCTCTATCCACAAAATTTCAATTCTCATCACTCAACCCTCAACACTCAGTCCCCCATCCTCAATCTTCAATCCTCAATCCTCAATCCTCAATTCTCAATTCTCAATCCGCAGCCCTCAGACCTCAAACCTCAATCCTCAATAATCGATTACCAATCCTAGATCCTCAATCCTCAATCCTCAATCCCCAATCATCAATCGTCAATAATCAATCTCCAATCCTAGGTCCTCAATCCGCAACCCTCAATCCTCAATCCTCAATCGTCATCCTTCAATCCTCAATACCCGATCCTCAATCTTCAATACTCAATCCTCAATCCTCAATCCCCAATCCTCAATATTCAACACACAACCCTCAGCCAACATTCCTCAATACTCAACCATCAATCCTCAATTCTCAATACTCAATAGAATATCCTGAATTCGCATGGTTCGGTACTCAAACCACAATATTCAATAATCAAATCTCAATCCTCAATCTTCAATCCTCAATACTCAATTTCAATCCTCAATCCTCAATCTTCAACCCTCAATCCTCAATTATCAATCCTCAATCCTCAATCCTCAATCTTCAATCCTCAATACTCAATCTTCAATCCTCAATCCTCAATCCTCAATCCTCAATCCACAATCCTCAATCCTCAATCCTCAATTCTCAATCCTCAATACTCAATCTGCAATCCTCAAGCGTCAATCCTCAATCCTCAATGCTCATTCTTCAATCCTCAATACCCAATCCTCAATCTTCAATCCTCAATACTCAATCTTCACTCCTCAATCCTCAATCCTCAATCCTCGATCCTCAATCCTCAATCCTCAATCCTCATTCTTCAATCTTCAATACCCAATCCTCAATCTTCAATTCTCAATCCTCAATCCTCAATTCTCAATCCTCAATCCTCAATCCTCAGACCGCAAACATCAATATTCAACCCTCAGTCCTCGTCCTCTATCCACAACCATCAATCCTCAATCCTCAATCTTCAATCATCAATATTCAATCTTCAATCCTCAATTCCCAATCCTCAACCCTCAATACTCAATCCTCAATCTTCAATACTCAATCTTCAATCCTCAATCCTCAATCCTCAATCCTCGATCCTCAATCCTCAAACCTCAACCCTCAATCCTCAATATTCAATCATCAATACTCAATCTTCAATCCTCAATCCTCAATCCTAAATCCTCAATCCCCAATCCTAAATATTCAACACACAACCCTCAGCCAACAATCCTCAATACTCAACCATCAATCCTCAATTCTCAATACTCAATAGAATATCCTGAATTCGCATGGTTCGATACTCAATCCACAATATTCAATAATCAAATCTCAATCCTCAATCTTCAATCCTCAATACTCAATTTCAATCCTCAATCCTCAATCTTCAATCCTCGATCCTCAATCCTCAATCCTCAATCCTCAATCCTCAATCCTCAATCCTCAATCCTCAATCCTCAATCCTCAATTCGCAATCCTCAATCTTCAACCCTCAATACTCAATCTTCAATTCTCAATCTTCAATCCTCAATCCTCAATCCTCAATCCTCAACCTTCAATGCTCAATACTCAATCTTCAATCCTCAATCCTCAATCTTCAATACTCAATCTTCAATCCTCAATCCTCAATCCTCAATCCTCGATCCTCAATCCTCAAACCTCAATCTGCAATCCTCAAGCGTCAATCCTCAATCCTCAATGCTCATTCTTCAATCCTCAATACCCAATCCTCAATCTTCAATCCTCAATACTCAATCTTCACTCCTCAATCCTCAATCCTCAATCCTCGATCCTCAATCCTCAATCCTCAATCCTCAATCCTCAATCCTCAATCCTCAATCCTCATTCTTCAATCTTCAATACCCAATCCTCAATCTTCAATTCTCAATCCTCAATCCTCAATTCTCAATCCTCAATCCTCAATCCTCAGACCGCAAACATCAATATTCAACCCTCAGTCCTCGTCCTCTATCCACAACCATCAATCCTCAATCCTCAATCTTCAATCATCAATATTCAATCTTCAATCCTCAATTCCCAATCCTCAACCCTCAATACTCAATCCTCAACCTTCAATCTTCAATACTCAACCTTCAATCCTCAATAGTCAATCCTCAATCGTCAATCCTCAATCCCCAATCCTCAATCTTCAATGCTCAATCCTCAATCCTCAATCCTGAATCCTCAATCTTCAATCCACAAGACTCAATCTGCAATCCTCAATCCTCAATCCTCAGTGATCAATACTCAATCTTCAATACTCAATCCTCAATCCTCAATCCTCAATCCTCAACCCTCAATCCTCAATCCCCAATCCTCATTTCTCAACCCTCAATCCTCAACCCTTAGTCCTCATCCTCAATCCTCAATCCTCAATCCTCAACCCTCAATCCTCAATCCTCAATCCTCAATCCTCAATGCTCAATCCTCAATCCTCAAGCCTCAGTCCTCAATCCTCAATCCTCAATCCTCAAACCTCAATCCTCAATCTTCAATCATCAATCCTCTATCTTCAACACTCAATCCTCAATCCTCAATCCTCAATACTAACCATCAATCCTCAATCCTCGGTACTCAATAGAATATCCTGAATTCTCAGGATTCAATACGGAAACCTCAATCCTCAACCCTCAGCCCTCATCCTCCATTCTCAATCGCCAATCCTCAATCCTGAATGTTCAATCCTCAACATTCAATCTTCAATCCTCAATCCTCAAACCTCAATCCTCAATCCTCAATCCTCAGTGATCAATAATCAATCTCCAATCCTAGATCCTCAATCCTCAATCCTCAATCCCCAATCTTCAATCCTCAATAATCAATCTCCAATCCTAGATCCTCAATCCTCAATCCTCAATCCTCAACCCTCAATCCTCATTCTTCAAACCTCAATACCCAATCATCAATCTTCAATCCTCAATGCTCAATCCTCAATCCTCAAGCCTCAATCCTCAATCCTCAATCCTCAATCCTCTAACCTCAATCCTCAACCCTCAGCCCTCATTCTCAATCCTCAATCCTCAATCCTCAATATTCAATCCCCAATACTCAATCTTCAATCCTCAATCCTGAATCCTCAATCCTCAGCACTCAGTCCTCAAACCTCAATGCTCAATCCTCAATCCCCAATCCTCAATCCTCAATCCTCAATCACCAATCCTCAATCTTCAATGCTCATTCCTCAATCCTCAATCCCCAATCCTCAATCTTCAATCATCAATCCTCAATCTTCAACACTCAATCCTCAATCCTCAATCCTCAATACTAACCATCAATCCTCAATTCTCGATACTCAATAGGATATCCTGAATTCTCAGGATTCAATACTGAAACCTCAACCCTCAAGCCTCAGCCCTCATCCTCCATCCTCAATCGCCAATCCTCAATCCTGAATCTTCAATCCTGAACATTCAATCTTCTATCCTCAATCCTCAAACCTCAATCCTCAATCCTCAATCCTCAGTGATCAATACTCAATCTTCAATACTCAATCCTCAGTCCTCAATCCTCATTCTTCAAACCTCAATACCCAATTCTCAATCTTCATCCTCAATAATCAATCTCCAATCCTAGATCCTCAATCCTCAATCCTCAATCCCCAATCTTCAACCCTCAATAATCAATCTCCAATCCTAGATCCTCAATCCTCAATCCTCAATCCTCAATCCTCAATCGTCAACCTTCAGTCCTCAATACTCAATCTTCACTTCTCAATCTTCAATCCTCAATCCTCAATCCTCAATCCTCAGTACTCAATCCTGAATCCTCAATCTTCAATCCTCAATACTCAATCTTCAACCCTCAATCCTCAATCCTCAATCCTCAATCCTCAATCTTCAATCCTCAATCCTCAATCCTCAATCTTCAATCCTCAATACTCAATCTGCAATCCTCAATCCTCAAACCTCAGTCCCCAATCATCAATCGTCAATAATCAATCTCCAATCCTAGGTCCTCAATCCGCAACCCTCAATCCTCAATCCTCAATCCTCATCCTTCAATCCTCAATACCCAATCCTCAATCTTCAAACCTCAATCCTCAATCCTCAATTCTCAATCCTCAATTATCAATCCTCAGACCTCAAACATCAATATTCAACCCTCAGTCCTCGTCCTCAATCCACAACACTCAATCCTGAGTCCTCAATCTTCAATCCTCAATCCTCAATACTCAATCTGCAATCCTCAATCCTCAATCCTCAAACCTCAATCCTCATTCTTCAATCCTCAATACCCAATCCTCAATCTTCAATTCTCAATCCTCAATCCTCAATTCTCAATCCTCAATCCTCAATCCTCAGACCGCAAACATCAATATTCAACCCTCAGTCCTCGTCCTCTATCCACAACCATCAATCCTCAATCCTCAATCTACAATCATCAATATTCAATCTTCAATCCTCAATTCCCAATCCTCAACCCTCAATACTCAATCCTCAATCTTCAATACTCAATCTTCAATCCTCAATCCTCAATCCTCAATCCTCGATCCTCAATCCTCAAACCTGAATCCTCAATCCTCAATATTCAATCATCAATACTCAATCTTCAATCCTCAATCCTCAATCCTCAATCCTCAATCCCCAATCCTCAATATTCAACACACAACCCTCAGCCAACAATCCTCAATACTCAACCATCAATCCTCAATTCTCAATACTCAATAGAATATCCTGAATTCGCATGGTTCGATACTCAATCCACAATATTCAATAATCAAATCTCAATCCTCAATCCTCAATCCTCAATCCTCAATCCTCAATCCTCAATCCTCAATTCGCAATCCTCAATCTTCAACCCTCAATACTCAATCTTCAATTCTCAATCTTCAATCCTCAATCCTCAATCCTCAATCCTCAACCTTCAATGCTCAATACTCAATCTTCAATCCTCAATCCTCAATCCTCAATCCTCAATCCTCAGTCTTCAATCCTCAATCCTCAAACCTCAATCTTCAATCCTCAATACTCAATCTGCAATCCTCAATCCTCAAACCTCAATCCTCAATCCTCATACTTCAATCCTCAATACACAATCCTCAATCTTCAATCCTCAATCCTCAATCCTCAATTCTCAACCCTCAATCCTTAATCCTCAGACCTCAAACATCAATATTCAACCCTCAGTCCTCGTCCTCAATCCACAACACTCAATCCTCAGTCCTCAATCTTCAATCATCAATAATCAATCTTCAATCCTCAATCATCAATAATCAATCTTCAATCCTCAATCATCAATCCTCAATCCTTAATCCTCAATCCTCAATATTCATCACACAACCCTCAGCCATCAATCCTCAATACTCAACCATCAATCCTCAATTCTCAATACTCAATAGAACATCCTGAATCCTTATGGTTCAATACTCAATCCAGAATATTCAATAATCAAATCTCAAACCTCAAGCATCAATTCTCAACACTCAATCCTCAACACTCAGTCCTCTCACTTCAATCCTACATCCTCAACCCTCAATCCTCAAGCGTCAATCCTCAGTCCTCAATCCTCAATCCTCAATCGTCAGTCTTCAATCCTCAATACTCAATCTTCAATCCCTAATCCTCAATTCTCAATCCTCAAACCTCAATGTTCAATCCTCAATACTCAATCTTCAATCCTCAATTCTCAATGCTCAATCCTCAATCCTCATTCTTCAATCCTCAATCCTCAATCCTCAATTCTCAATCCTCAATCTTCAATCCTCAATACTCAATCTTCAATCCCCAATCCTCAATCCTCAATCTTCAGTCCTCAATCCTCAATCCTCAATTCTCAATCCTCAATCCTCAATCCTCAGACCTCAAGCATCAATATTCAACCCTCAGTCCTCGTCCTCTATCCACAACCATCAATCCTCAA
Source organism: Calliopsis andreniformis (assembly GCF_051401765.1). Lineage (NCBI taxonomy): Eukaryota > Metazoa > Arthropoda > Insecta > Hymenoptera > Andrenidae > Calliopsis > Calliopsis andreniformis. Next base: position 2,028,878 of record NW_027480509.1, on the reverse strand, counting down.
TCCTCAACCTTCAATCATCAATATTCAATCTTCAATCCTCAATCCTCAATCCTCAATCCTCAATCCTCAATCCACAATCCTCAATCTTCAATCCTCAATCCTCAATCCTCAATCCTCAATCCTCAATCTTCAATCCTCAATACTCAATCTTCAATCCCCAATCCTCAATTCTCAATCCTCAATCCTCAATGTTCAATCCTCAATACTCAATCTTCAATCCTCAATCCTCAATCCTCAATCCTCAATCCTCATTCTTCAATCCTCAACACACAATACTCAATCTTCAATCCTCAATCCTCAACTCTCAATCCTCAATCCTCAATCCTCAGACCTCACACATCAATACTCAACCGTCAGTCCTCGTCCTCAATTCACAACCCTCAATCCTCAATCCTCAATCATCAATCATCAATATTCAATATTGAGTCCTCAATCCTCAATCCTCAATCCTCAATCCTCAATCCTCAATGTTCAATCCACAATACCCAATCCTCAATCGTCAATCCTCAATCCTCAATCCTCAATCCTCAATCCTCAATACTCAATCCTCAATTCTCCATCCTCAAACCTCAATCCTGTATCCACAATCCTGAATCCTCAACCTTCAGTCCTCAGTCCTCAACAATCATTCGTCAGTTCTCAATCCTCAATACAATATCGTCAATTCACACCTTTCAATACTCAATACACAGTCTGCAATCTTAAAATCTCTATCCACAAAATTTCAATTCTCATCACTCAACCCTCAACACTCAGTCCCCCATCCTCAATCTTCAATCCTCAATCCTCAATCCTCAATTCTCAATTCTCAATCCGCAGCCCTCAGACCTCAAACCTCAATCCTCAATAATCGATTACCAATCCTAGATCCTCAATCCTCAATCCTCAATCCCCAATCATCAATCGTCAATAATCAATCTCCAATCCTAGGTCCTCAATCCGCAACCCTCAATCCTCAATCCTCAATCGTCATCCTTCAATCCTCAATACCCGATCCTCAATCTTCAATACTCAATCCTCAATCCTCAATCCCCAATCCTCAATATTCAACACACAACCCTCAGCCAACATTCCTCAATACTCAACCATCAATCCTCAATTCTCAATACTCAATAGAATATCCTGAATTCGCATGGTTCGGTACTCAAACCACAATATTCAATAATCAAATCTCAATCCTCAATCTTCAATCCTCAATACTCAATTTCAATCCTCAATCCTCAATCTTCAACCCTCAATCCTCAATTATCAATCCTCAATCCTCAATCCTCAATCTTCAATCCTCAATACTCAATCTTCAATCCTCAATCCTCAATCCTCAATCCTCAATCCACAATCCTCAATCCTCAATCCTCAATTCTCAATCCTCAATACTCAATCTGCAATCCTCAAGCGTCAATCCTCAATCCTCAATGCTCATTCTTCAATCCTCAATACCCAATCCTCAATCTTCAATCCTCAATACTCAATCTTCACTCCTCAATCCTCAATCCTCAATCCTCGATCCTCAATCCTCAATCCTCAATCCTCATTCTTCAATCTTCAATACCCAATCCTCAATCTTCAATTCTCAATCCTCAATCCTCAATTCTCAATCCTCAATCCTCAATCCTCAGACCGCAAACATCAATATTCAACCCTCAGTCCTCGTCCTCTATCCACAACCATCAATCCTCAATCCTCAATCTTCAATCATCAATATTCAATCTTCAATCCTCAATTCCCAATCCTCAACCCTCAATACTCAATCCTCAATCTTCAATACTCAATCTTCAATCCTCAATCCTCAATCCTCAATCCTCGATCCTCAATCCTCAAACCTCAACCCTCAATCCTCAATATTCAATCATCAATACTCAATCTTCAATCCTCAATCCTCAATCCTAAATCCTCAATCCCCAATCCTAAATATTCAACACACAACCCTCAGCCAACAATCCTCAATACTCAACCATCAATCCTCAATTCTCAATACTCAATAGAATATCCTGAATTCGCATGGTTCGATACTCAATCCACAATATTCAATAATCAAATCTCAATCCTCAATCTTCAATCCTCAATACTCAATTTCAATCCTCAATCCTCAATCTTCAATCCTCGATCCTCAATCCTCAATCCTCAATCCTCAATCCTCAATCCTCAATCCTCAATCCTCAATCCTCAATCCTCAATTCGCAATCCTCAATCTTCAACCCTCAATACTCAATCTTCAATTCTCAATCTTCAATCCTCAATCCTCAATCCTCAATCCTCAACCTTCAATGCTCAATACTCAATCTTCAATCCTCAATCCTCAATCTTCAATACTCAATCTTCAATCCTCAATCCTCAATCCTCAATCCTCGATCCTCAATCCTCAAACCTCAATCTGCAATCCTCAAGCGTCAATCCTCAATCCTCAATGCTCATTCTTCAATCCTCAATACCCAATCCTCAATCTTCAATCCTCAATACTCAATCTTCACTCCTCAATCCTCAATCCTCAATCCTCGATCCTCAATCCTCAATCCTCAATCCTCAATCCTCAATCCTCAATCCTCAATCCTCATTCTTCAATCTTCAATACCCAATCCTCAATCTTCAATTCTCAATCCTCAATCCTCAATTCTCAATCCTCAATCCTCAATCCTCAGACCGCAAACATCAATATTCAACCCTCAGTCCTCGTCCTCTATCCACAACCATCAATCCTCAATCCTCAATATTCAATCATCAATATTCAATCTTCAATCCTCAATTCCCAATCCTCAACCCTCAATACTCAATCCTCAACCTTCAATCTTCAATACTCAACCTTCAATCCTCAATAGTCAATCCTCAATCGTCAATCCTCAATCCCCAATCCTCAATCTTCAATGCTCAATCCTCAATCCTCAATCCTGAATCCTCAATCTTCAATCCACAAGACTCAATCTGCAATCCTCAATCCTCAATCCTCAGTGATCAATACTCAATCTTCAATACTCAATCCTCAATCCTCAATCCTCAATCCTCAACCCTCAATCCTCAATCCCCAATCCTCATTTCTCAACCCTCAATCCTCAACCCTTAGTCCTCATCCTCAATCCTCAATCCTCAATCCTCAACCCTCAATCCTCAATCCTCAATCCTCAATCCTCAATGCTCAATCCTCAATCCTCAAGCCTCAGTCCTCAATCCTCAATCCTCAATCCTCAAACCTCAATCCTCAATCTTCAATCATCAATCCTCTATCTTCAACACTCAATCCTCAATCCTCAATCCTCAATACTAACCATCAATCCTCAATCCTCGGTACTCAATAGAATATCCTGAATTCTCAGGATTCAATACGGAAACCTCAATCCTCAACCCTCAGCCCTCATCCTCCATTCTCAATCGCCAATCCTCAATCCTGAATGTTCAATCCTCAACATTCAATCTTCAATCCTCAATCCTCAAACCTCAATCCTCAATCCTCAATCCTCAGTGATCAATAATCAATCTCCAATCCTAGATCCTCAATCCTCAATCCTCAATCCCCAATCTTCAATCCTCAATAATCAATCTCCAATCCTAGATCCTCAATCCTCAATCCTCAATCCTCAACCCTCAATCCTCATTCTTCAAACCTCAATACCCAATCATCAATCTTCAATCCTCAATGCTCAATCCTCAATCCTCAAGCCTCAATCCTCAATCCTCAATCCTCAATCCTCTAACCTCAATCCTCAACCCTCAGCCCTCATTCTCAATCCTCAATCCTCAATCCTCAATATTCAATCCCCAATACTCAATCTTCAATCCTCAATCCTGAATCCTCAATCCTCAGCACTCAGTCCTCAAACCTCAATGCTCAATCCTCAATCCCCAATCCTCAATCCTCAATCCTCAATCACCAATCCTCAATCTTCAATGCTCATTCCTCAATCCTCAATCCCCAATCCTCAATCTTCAATCATCAATCCTCAATCTTCAACACTCAATCCTCAATCCTCAATCCTCAATACTAACCATCAATCCTCAATTCTCGATACTCAATAGGATATCCTGAATTCTCAGGATTCAATACTGAAACCTCAACCCTCAAGCCTCAGCCCTCATCCTCCATCCTCAATCGCCAATCCTCAATCCTGAATCTTCAATCCTGAACATTCAATCTTCTATCCTCAATCCTCAAACCTCAATCCTCAATCCTCAATCCTCAGTGATCAATACTCAATCTTCAATACTCAATCCTCAGTCCTCAATCCTCATTCTTCAAACCTCAATACCCAATTCTCAATCTTCATCCTCAATAATCAATCTCCAATCCTAGATCCTCAATCCTCAATCCTCAATCCCCAATCTTCAACCCTCAATAATCAATCTCCAATCCTAGATCCTCAATCCTCAATCCTCAATCCTCAATCCTCAATCGTCAACCTTCAGTCCTCAATACTCAATCTTCACTTCTCAATCTTCAATCCTCAATCCTCAATCCTCAATCCTCAGTACTCAATCCTGAATCCTCAATCTTCAATCCTCAATACTCAATCTTCAACCCTCAATCCTCAATCCTCAATCCTCAATCCTCAATCTTCAATCCTCAATCCTCAATCCTCAATCTTCAATCCTCAATACTCAATCTGCAATCCTCAATCCTCAAACCTCAGTCCCCAATCATCAATCGTCAATAATCAATCTCCAATCCTAGGTCCTCAATCCGCAACCCTCAATCCTCAATCCTCAATCCTCATCCTTCAATCCTCAATACCCAATCCTCAATCTTCAAACCTCAATCCTCAATCCTCAATTCTCAATCCTCAATTATCAATCCTCAGACCTCAAACATCAATATTCAACCCTCAGTCCTCGTCCTCAATCCACAACACTCAATCCTGAGTCCTCAATCTTCAATCCTCAATCCTCAATACTCAATCTGCAATCCTCAATCCTCAATCCTCAAACCTCAATCCTCATTCTTCAATCCTCAATACCCAATCCTCAATCTTCAATTCTCAATCCTCAATCCTCAATTCTCAATCCTCAATCCTCAATCCTCAGACCGCAAACATCAATATTCAACCCTCAGTCCTCGTCCTCTATCCACAACCATCAATCCTCAATCCTCAATCTACAATCATCAATATTCAATCTTCAATCCTCAATTCCCAATCCTCAACCCTCAATACTCAATCCTCAATCTTCAATACTCAATCTTCAATCCTCAATCCTCAATCCTCAATCCTCGATCCTCAATCCTCAAACCTGAATCCTCAATCCTCAATATTCAATCATCAATACTCAATCTTCAATCCTCAATCCTCAATCCTCAATCCTCAATCCCCAATCCTCAATATTCAACACACAACCCTCAGCCAACAATCCTCAATACTCAACCATCAATCCTCAATTCTCAATACTCAATAGAATATCCTGAATTCGCATGGTTCGATACTCAATCCACAATATTCAATAATCAAATCTCAATCCTCAATCCTCAATCCTCAATCCTCAATCCTCAATCCTCAATCCTCAATTCGCAATCCTCAATCTTCAACCCTCAATACTCAATCTTCAATTCTCAATCTTCAATCCTCAATCCTCAATCCTCAATCCTCAACCTTCAATGCTCAATACTCAATCTTCAATCCTCAATCCTCAATCCTCAATCCTCAATCCTCAGTCTTCAATCCTCAATCCTCAAACCTCAATCTTCAATCCTCAATACTCAATCTGCAATCCTCAATCCTCAAACCTCAATCCTCAATCCTCATACTTCAATCCTCAATACACAATCCTCAATCTTCAATCCTCAATCCTCAATCCTCAATTCTCAACCCTCAATCCTTAATCCTCAGACCTCAAACATCAATATTCAACCCTCAGTCCTCGTCCTCAATCCACAACACTCAATCCTCAATCCTCAAGCGTCAATCCTCAATACTCAATCCTCAATCCTCAATCATCAATCCTCAATCTTCAATACTCGATCCTCAATCCTCAATTCTCAATCCTCAATACTCAACCATCAATCCTAAATTCTCAATGCTCAATAGAATATCCTGAATTCTCAGGATTCTATACTCATACCTCAATCCTCAAACCTCAACCCTCATTCTCAATCCTCAATCCTCAATCCTCAATATTCAATCCCCAATACTCAATCTTCAATCCTCAATCCTCAATCCTCAATCCTCAATCCTCAATCCTCAGTCATAAATCCTCAATCTTCAACACTCAATCGTCAATCCTCAGTCCTCAATCCTCAATCCTCACTCCTCGTTCCTCAAACCTCAATCCTCATCCCTCAGTCCACATCCTCAATTCTCAATTCTCAATCCTCAATCCTCAATCCTCAATTTTCAATCCCCAAAAATCAATCTCCAATCCTAGATCCTCAATCCCCAATCCTCAGTCCTTAATCCTCAATCTTCAATCCTCAATCGCCAGTCCGCAATCTTCAATCCTCTATGCTCAATCGTCAATCCTCAAGCCTCAGTCCTCAATCCTCAATCCTCAATCCTCAAACCTCAATCATCAATCCTCAACCTTCAATCTTCAATACTCAACCTTCAATCCTCAATAGTCAATCCTCAATCGTCAATCCTCAATCCCCAATCCTCAATCTTCAATGCTCAATCCTCAATCCTCAATCCTCAATCCTCAATCCTCAATCTTCAATAATCAATACTCAATCTTCAATCCTCAATCCTCAATCCTCAATCCTCAATCCTCAATCCTCAATCCTGAATCCTCAATCTTCAATCCACAAGACTCAATCTGCAATCCTCAATCCTCAATCCTCAGTGATCAATACTCAATCTTCAATACTCAATCCTCAATCCTCAATCCTCAATCCTCAACCCTCAATCCTCAAACCCCAATCCTCATTTCACAACCCTCAATCCTCAACCCTTAGTCCTCATCCTCAATTCTCAATTCTCAATCCTCAATCCTCAATTCTCAATCTTCATCCTCAATAATCAATCTCCAATCCTAGATACTCAATCCTCAATCCTCAATCCCCAATCTTCAATCCTCTATATTCAATCTCCAATCCTAGATCCTCAATCCTCAATCCTCAATCCTCAATCCTCAATCCTCATTCTTCAAACCTCAATACCCAATTCTCAATCTTCATCCTCAATAATCAATCTCCAATCCTAGATCCTCAATCCTCAATCCTCAATCCCCAATCTTCAATCCTCAATAATCAATCTCCAATCCTAGATCCTCAATCCTCAATCCTCAATCCTCAATCCTCAATCCTCATTCTTCAAACCTCAATACCCAATCCTCAGTCTTCAATCCTCAATGCTCAATCCTCAATCCTCAAGCCTCAGTCCTCAATCCTCAATCCTCAATCCTCAAACCTCAATCCTCAATCTTCAATCATCAATCCTCTATCTTCAACACTCAATCCTCAATCCTCAATCCTCAATACTAACCATCAATCCTCAATTCTCGATACTCAATAGAATATCCTGAATTCTCAGGATTCAATACTGAAACCTCAATCCTCATCCCTCAGCCCTCATCCTCCATTCTCAATCGCCAATCCTCAATCCTGAATGTTCAATCCTCAACATTCAATCTTCAATCCTCAATCCTCAAACCTCAATCCTCAATCCTCAATCCTCAGTGATCAATAATCAATCTCCAATCCTAGATCCTCAATCCTCAATCCTCAATCCCCAATCTTCAATCCTCAATAATCAATCTCCAATCCTAGATCCTCAATCCTCAATCCTCAATCCTCAACCCTCAATCCTCATTCTTCAAACCTCAATACCCAATCATCAATCTTCAATCCTCAATGCTCAATCCTCAATCCCCAAGCCTCAGTCCTCAATCCTCAATCCTCAATCCTCTAACCATAATCCTCAACCCTCATCCCTCATTCTCAATCCTCAATCCTCAGTCCTCAATATTCAATCCCCAATACTCAATCTTCAATCCTCAATTCTCAATCCTCAATCCTCAATCCTCAATCCTCAGTCATAAATCCTCAATCTTCAATACTCAATCGTCAATCCTCAGTCCTCAATCCTCAATCCTCAACCCTCGGTCCTCAAACCTCAATCCTCAACCCTCAGTCCACATCCTCAATTCTCAATTCTCAATCCTCAATCCTCAATCTTCAATAATCAATACTCAATCTTCAATCCTCAATCCTCAATCCGCAATCCTCAATCCTCAATCCTCAATCCTGAATCCTCAATCTTCAATCCACAAGACTCAATCTGCAATCCTCAATCCTCAATCCTTAGTGATCAATACTCAATCTTCAATACTCAATCCTCAATCCTCAATCCTCAATCCTCAATCCTCAATCCTCAATCCCAAATCCTCATTTCTCAACCCTCAATCCTCAGCCCTTAGTCCTCATCCTCAATTATCAATTCTCAATCCTCAATCCTCAATTCTCAATCTTCATCCTCAATAATCAATCTCCAATCCTAGATACTCAATCCTCAATCCTCAATCCCCAATCTTCAATCCTCTATATTCAATCTCCAATCCTAGATCCTCAATCCTCAATCCTCAATCCTCAATCCTCAATCCTCATTCTTCAAACCTCAATACCCAATTCTCAATCTTCATCCTCAATAATCAATCTCCAATCCTAGATCCTCAATCCTCAATCCTCAATCCCCAATCTTCAATCCTCAATAATCAATCTATAATCCTAGATCCTCAATCCTCAATCCTCAATCCTCAATCCTCAATCCTCATTCTTCAAACCTCAATACCCAATCCTCAGTCTTCAATCCTCAATGCTCAATCCTCAATACTCAAGCCTCAGTCCTCAATCCTCAATCCTCAATCCTCAAACCTCAATCCTCAATCTTCAATCATCAATCCTCTATCTTCAACACTCAATCCTCAATCCTCAATCCTCAATACTAACCATCAATCCTCAATTCTCGATACTCAATAGAATATCCTGAATTCTCAGGATTCAATACTGAAACCTCAATCCTCATCCCTCAGCCCTCATCCTCCATTCTCAATCGCCAATCCTCAATCCTGAATGTTCAATCCTCAACATTCAATCTTCAATCCTCAATCCTCAAACCTCAATCCTCAATCCTCAATCCTCAGTGATCAATAATCAATCTCCAATCCTAGATCCTCAATCCTCAAACCTCAATCCCCAATCTTCAATCCTCAATAATCAATCTCCAATCCTAGATCCTCAATCCTCAATCCTCAATCCTCAACCCTCAATCCTCATTCTTCAAACCTCAATACCCAATCATCAATCTTCAATCCTCAATGCTCAATCCTCAATCCCCAAGCCTCAGTCCTCAATCCTCAATCCTCAATCCTCTAACCTCAATCCTCAACCCTCATCCCTCATTCTCAATCCTCAATCCTCAGTCCACAATATTCAATCCCCAATACTCAATCTTCAATCCTCAATTCTCAATGCTCAATCCTCAATCCTCAATCCTCAGTCATAAATCCTCAATCTTCAATACTCAATCGTCAATCCTCAGTCCTCAATCCTCAATCCTCAACCCTCGGTCCTCAAACCTCAATCCTCAACCCTCAGTCCACATCCTCAATTCTCAATTCTCAATCCTCAATCCTCAATCCTCAACCTTCAATCTCCAAAAATCAATCTCCAATCTTAGATCCTCAATCCCCAATCCTGAGTCCTTAATCCTCAATCTTCAATCCTCAATCGCCAGTCCTCAATCTTCAATCCTCTATGCTCAATCGTCAATCCTCAAGCCTCAGTCCTCAATCCTCAATCCTCAATCCTCAAACCTCAATCCTCAACCGTCAGTCCTCGTCCTCAATCCTCAACCCTCAATCCTCAATCCTCAATCTTCAATCATCAATACTCACTCTTCAATCCTCAATAATCAATCCTCAATCGTCAATCCTCAATCCCCAATCCTCAATCCTCAATCCTCATTCCTCAATCCTCAATCTTCAATCCTCAATACTCAATCTTCAATCCCCAATCCTCAATTCTCAATCCTCAAGCCTCAATGTTCAATCCTCAATACTCAATCTTCAATCCTCAATCCTCAATCCTCAATCCTCAATCCTCATTCTTCAATCCTCAATACCCAATCCTCAATCTTCAATCCTCAATCCTCAATGTTCAATCCTCAATACTCAATCTCCAATCCTAGATCCTCAATCCCCAATCTTCAATCCTTAATACTCAATCTTCAATCCTCAATCCCCAGTCATCAATCTTCAATCCTCAATGCTCAATCCTCAATCCTCAATCCTCAGTCCTCAATCCACAATACTCAATCCTCAATACTCAATCTGCAATCCTCAATCCTCAATCGTCAATCCTCAATTCTCATTCTTCAATCCTCAATACCCAATCCTCAATCTTCAATCCTCAATCCTCAATCCTCAATTCTCAATCCTCAATCCTCAATCCTCTGACCTCAAACATCAATATTCAACCCTCAGTCCTCGTCCTCTATCCACAACCTTCAATGCTCAATCCTCAACCTTCAATCATCAATATTAAATCTTCAATCCTCAATCCTCAATCCTCAATCCTCAATCCTCAATCCTCAATCCTCATTCCTCAATCTTCAATCCTCAATCCTCAATCCTCAATCCTCTATCCTCAATCTTCAATCCTCAATCCTCAAACCTCAATCTTCAATCCTCAATACTCAATCTGCAATCCTCAATCCTCAAACCTCAATCCTCAATCCTCATACTTCAATCCTCAATACACAATCCTCAATCTTCAATCCTCAATCATCAATCCTCAATTCTCAACCCTCAATCCTTAATCCTCAGACCTAAAACATCAATATTCAACCCTCAGTCCTCGTCCTCAATCCACAACACTCAATCCTCAGTCCTCAATCTTCAATCATCAATAATCAATCTTCAATCCTCAATCATCAATCCTCAATCCTTAATCCTCAATCCTCAATATTCATCACACAACCCTCAGCCATCAATCCTCAATACTCAACCATCAATCCTCAATTCTCAATACTCAATAGAACATCCTGAATCCTTATGGTTCAATACTCAATCCAGAATATTCAATAATCAAATCTCAAACCTCAAGCATCAATTCTCAACATTCAATCCTCAACACTCAGTCCTCTCACTTCAATCCTACATCCTCAACCCTCAATCCTCAAGCGTCAATCCTCAGTCCTCAATCCTCAATCCTCAATCGTCAGTCTTCAATCCTCAATACTCAATCTTCAATCCCTAATCCTCAATTCTCAATCCTCAATCCTCAATGTTCAATCCTCAATACTCAATCTTCAATCCTCAATTCTCAATGCTCAATCCTCAATCCTCATTCTTCAATCCTCAATCCTCAATCCTCAATTCTCAATCCTCAATCTTCAATCCTCAATACTCAATCTTCAATCCCCAATCCTCAATCCTCAATCTTCAGTCCTCAATCCTCAATCCTCAATTCTCAATCCTCAATCCTCAATCCTCAGACCTCAAGCATCAATATTCAACCCTCAGTCCTCGTCCTCTATCCACAACCATCAATCCTCAATCCTCAACCTTCAATCATCAATATTCAATCTTCAATCCTCAATCCTCAATCCTCAATCCTCAATCCTCAATCCACAATCCTCAATCTTCAATCCTCAATCCTCAATCCTCAATCCTCAATCCTCAATCTTCAATCCTCAATACTCAATCTTCAATCCCCAATCCTCAATTCTCAATCCTCAATCCTCAATGTTCAATCCTCAATACTCAATCTTCAATCCTCAATCCTCAATCCTCAATCCTCAATCCTCATTCTTCAATCCTCAACACACAATACTCAATCTTCAATCCTCAATCCTCAACTCTCAATCCTCAATCCTCAATCCTCAGACCTCACACATCAATACTCAACCGTCAGTCCTCGTCCTCAATTCACAACCCTCAATCCTCAATCCTCAATCATCAATCATCAATATTCAATATTGAGTCCTCAATCCTCAATCCTCAATCCTCAATCCTCAATCCTCAATGTTCAATCCACAATACCCAATCCTCAATCGTCAATCCTCAATCCTCAATCCTCAATCCTCAATCCTCAATACTCAATCCTCAATTCTCCATCCTCAAACCTCAATCCTGTATCCACAATCCTGAATCCTCAACCTTCAGTCCTCAGTCCTCAACAATCATTCGTCAGTTCTCAATCCTCAATACAATATCGTCAATTCACACCTTTCAATACTCAATACACAGTCTGCAATCTTAAAATCTCTATCCACAAAATTTCAATTCTCATCACTCAACCCTCAACACTCAGTCCCCCATCCTCAATCTTCAATCCTCAATCCTCAATCCTCAATTCTCAATTCTCAATCCGCAGCCCTCAGACCTCAAACCTCAATCCTCAATAATCGATTACCAATCCTAGATCCTCAATCCTCAATCCTCAATCCCCAATCATCAATCGTCAATAATCAATCTCCAATCCTAGGTCCTCAATCCGCAACCCTCAATCCTCAATCCTCAATCGTCATCCTTCAATCCTCAATACCCGATCCTCAATCTTCAATACTCAATCCTCAATCCTCAATCCCCAATCCTCAATATTCAACACACAACCCTCAGCCAACATTCCTCAATACTCAACCATCAATCCTCAATTCTCAATACTCAATAGAATATCCTGAATCCGCATGGTTCGGTACTCAAACCACAATATTCAATAATCAAATCTCAATCCTCAATCTTCAATCCTCAATACTCAATTTCAATCCTCAATCCTCAATCTTCAACCCTCAATCCTCAATTATCAATCCTCAATCCTCAATCCTCAATCTTCAATCCTCAATACTCAATCTTCAATCCTCAATCCTCAATCCTCAATCCTCAATCCACAATCCTCAATCCTCAATCCTCAATTCTCAATCCTCAATACTCAATCTGCAATCCTCAAGCGTCAATCCTCAATCCTCAATGCTCATTCTTCAATCCTCAATACCCAATCCTCAATCTTCAATCCTCAATACTCAATCTTCACTCCTCAATCCTCAATCCTCAATCCTCGATCCTCAATCCTCAATCCTCAATCCTCATTCTTCAATCTTCAATACCCAATCCTCAATCTTCAATTCTCAATCCTCAATCCTCAATTCTCAATCCTCAATCCTCAATCCTCAGACCGCAAACATCAATATTCAACCCTCAGTCCTCGTCCTCTATCCACAACCATCAATCCTCAATCCTCAATCTTCAATCATCAATATTCAATCTTCAATCCTCAATTCCCAATCCTCAACCCTCAATACTCAATCCTCAATCTTCAATACTCAATCTTCAATCCTCAATCCTCAATCCTCAATCCTCGATCCTCAATCCTCAAACCTGAATCCTCAATCCTCAATATTCAATCATCAATACTCAATCTTCAATCCTCAATCCTCAATCCTCAATCCTCAATCCCCAATCCTCAATATTCAACACACAACCCTCAGCCAACAATCCTCAATACTCAACCATCAATCCTCAATTCTCAATACTCAATAGAATATCCTGAATTCGCATGGTTCGATACTCAATCCACAATATTCAATAATCAAATCTCAATCCTCAATCCTCAATCCTCAATCCTCAATCCTCAATCCTCAATCCTCAATTCGCAATCCTCAATCTTCAACCCTCAATACTCAATCTTCAATTCTCAATCTTCAATCCTCAATCCTCAATCCTCAATCCTCAACCTTCAATGCTCAATACTCAATCTTCAATCCTCAATCCTCAATCCTCAATCCTCAATCCTCAGTCTTCAATCCTCAATCCTCAAACCTCAATCTTCAATCCTCAATACTCAATCTGCAATCCTCAATCCTCAAACCTCAATCCTCAATCCTCATACTTCAATCCTCAATACACAATCCTCAATCTTCAATCCTCAATCCTCAATCCTCAATTCTCAACCCTCAATCCTTAATCCTCAGACCTCAAACATCAATATTCAACCCTCAGTCCTCGTCCTCAATCCACAACACTCAATCCTCAGTCCTCAATCTTCAATCATCAATAATCAATCTTCAATCCTCAATCATCAATCCTCAATCCTTAATCCTCAATCCTCAATATTCATCACTCAACCCTCAACCATCAATCCTCAATACTCAACCATCAATCCTCAATTCTCAATACTCAATAGAACATCCTGAATTCTGATGGTTCAATACTCAATCCAGAATATTCAATAATCAAACCTCAAACCTCAAGCATCAATTCTCAACACTCAATCCTCAACACTCAGTCCTCTCTCTTCAATACTACATACTCAACCCTCAATCCTCAAGCGTCAATCCTCAATACTCAATCCTCAATCCTCAATCATCAATCCTCAATCTTCAATACTCGATCCTCAATCCTCAATTCTCAATCCTCAATACTCAACCATCAATCCTAAATTCTCAATGCTCAATAGAATATCCTGAATTCTCAGGATTCTATACTCATACCTCAATCCTCAAACCTCAACCCTCATTCTCAATCCTCAATCCTCAATCCTCAATATTCAATCCCCAATACTCAATCTTCAATCCTCAATCCTCAATCCTCAATCCTCAATCCTCAATCCTCAGTCATAAATCCTCAATCTTCAACACTCAATCGTCAATCCTCAGTCCTCAATCCTCAATCCTCACTCCTCGTTCCTCAAACCTCAATCCTCATCCCTCAGTCCACATCCTCAATTCTCAATTCTCAATCCTCAATCCTCAATCCTCAATTTTCAATCCCCAAAAATCAATCTCCAATCCTAGATCCTCAATCCCCAATCCTCAGTCCTTAATCCTCAATCTTCAATCCTCAATCGCCAGTCCGCAATCTTCAATCCTCTATGCTCAATCGTCAATCCTCAAGCCTCAGTCCTCAATCCTCAATCCTCAATCCTCAAACCTCAATCATCAATCCTCAACCTTCAATCTTCAATACTCAACCTTCAATCCTCAATAGTCAATCCTCAATCGTCAATCCTCAATCCCCAATCCTCAATCTTCAATGCTCAATCCTCAATCCTCAATCCTCAATCCTCAATCCTCAATCTTCAATAATCAATACTCAATCTTCAATCCTCAATCCTCAATCCTCAATCCTCAATCCTCAATCCTCAATCCTGAATCCTCAATCTTCAATCCACAAGACTCAATCTGCAATCCTCAATCCTCAATCCTCAGTGATCAATACTCAATCTTCAATACTCAATCCTCAATCCTCAATCCTCAATCCTCAACCCTCAATCATCAAACCCCAATCCTCATTTCACAACCCTCAATCCTCAACCCTTAGTCCTCATCCTCAATTCTCAATTCTCAATCCTCAATCCTCAATTCTCAATCTTCATCCTCAATAATCAATCTCCAATCCTAGATACTCAATCCTCAATCCTCAATCCCCAATCTTCAATCCTCTATATTCAATCTCCAATCCTAGATCCTCAATCCTCAATCCTCAATCCTCAATCCTCAATCCTCATTCTTCAAACCTCAATACCCAATTCTCAATCTTCATCCTCAATAATCAATCTCCAATCCTAGATCCTCAATCCTCAATCCTCAATCCCCAATCTTCAATCCTCAATAATCAATCTCCAATCCTAGATCCTCAATCCTCAATCCTCAATCCTCAATCCTCAATCCTCATTCTTCAAACCTCAATACCCAATCCTCAGTCTTCAATCCTCAATGCTCAATCCTCAATCCTCAAGCCTCAGTCCTCAATCCTCAATCCTCAATCCTCAAACCTCAATCCTCAATCTTCAATCATCAATCCTCTATCTTCAACACTCAATCCTCAATCCTCAATCCTCAATACTAACCATCAATCCTCAATTCTCGATACTCAATAGAATATCCTGAATTCTCAGGATTCAATACTGAAACCTCAATCCTCATCCCTCAGCCCTCATCCTCCATTCTCAATCGCCAATCCTCAATCCTGAATGTTCAATCCTCAACATTCAATCTTCAATCCTCAATCCTCAAACCTCAATCCTCAATCCTCAATCCTCAGTGATCAATAATCAATCTCCAATCCTAGATCCTCAATCCTCAATCCTCAATCCCCAA
Organism: Calliopsis andreniformis; assembly: GCF_051401765.1. Lineage (NCBI taxonomy): Eukaryota > Metazoa > Arthropoda > Insecta > Hymenoptera > Andrenidae > Calliopsis > Calliopsis andreniformis. Next base: position 2,012,871 of record NW_027480509.1, on the reverse strand, counting down.
TCTTCAATCCTCAATAATCAATCTCCAATCCTAGATCCTCAATCCTCAATCCTCAATCCTCAACCCTCAATCCTCATTCTTCAAACCTCAATACCCAATCATCAATCTTCAATCCTCAATGCTCAATCCTCAATCCCCAAGCCTCAGTCCTCAATCCTCAATCCTCAATCCTCTAACCATAATCCTCAACCCTCATCCCTCATTCTCAATCCTCAATCCTCAGTCCTCAATATTCAATCCCCAATACTCAATCTTCAATCCTCAATTCTCAATCCTCAATCCTCAATCCTCAATCCTCAGTCATAAATCCTCAATCTTCAATACTCAATCGTCAATCCTCAGTCCTCAATCCTCAATCCTCAACCCTCGGTCCTCAAACCTCAATCCTCAACCCTCAGTCCACATCCTCAATTCTCAATTCTCAATCCTCAATCCTCAATCTTCAATAATCAATACTCAATCTTCAATCCTCAATCCTCAATCCGCAATCCTCAATCCTCAATCCTCAATCCTGAATCCTCAATCTTCAATCCACAAGACTCAATCTGCAATCCTCAATCCTCAATCCTTAGTGATCAATACTCAATCTTCAATACTCAATCCTCAATCCTCAATCCTCAATCCTCAATCCTCAATCCTCAATCCCAAATCCTCATTTCTCAACCCTCAATCCTCAGCCCTTAGTCCTCATCCTCAATTATCAATTCTCAATCCTCAATCCTCAATTCTCAATCTTCATCCTCAATAATCAATCTCCAATCCTAGATACTCAATCCTCAATCCTCAATCCCCAATCTTCAATCCTCTATATTCAATCTCCAATCCTAGATCCTCAATCCTCAATCCTCAATCCTCAATCCTCAATCCTCATTCTTCAAACCTCAATACCCAATTCTCAATCTTCATCCTCAATAATCAATCTCCAATCCTAGATCCTCAATCCTCAATCCTCAATCCCCAATCTTCAATCCTCAATAATCAATCTATAATCCTAGATCCTCAATCCTCAATCCTCAATCCTCAATCCTCAATCCTCATTCTTCAAACCTCAATACCCAATCCTCAGTCTTCAATCCTCAATGCTCAATCCTCAATACTCAAGCCTCAGTCCTCAATCCTCAATCCTCAATCCTCAAACCTCAATCCTCAATCTTCAATCATCAATCCTCTATCTTCAACACTCAATCCTCAATCCTCAATCCTCAATACTAACCATCAATCCTCAATTCTCGATACTCAATAGAATATCCTGAATTCTCAGGATTCAATACTGAAACCTCAATCCTCATCCCTCAGCCCTCATCCTCCATTCTCAATCGCCAATCCTCAATCCTGAATGTTCAATCCTCAACATTCAATCTTCAATCCTCAATCCTCAAACCTCAATCCTCAATCCTCAATCCTCAGTGATCAATAATCAATCTCCAATCCTAGATCCTCAATCCTCAAACCTCAATCCCCAATCTTCAATCCTCAATAATCAATCTCCAATCCTAGATCCTCAATCCTCAATCCTCAATCCTCAACCCTCAATCCTCATTCTTCAAACCTCAATACCCAATCATCAATCTTCAATCCTCAATGCTCAATCCTCAATCCCCAAGCCTCAGTCCTCAATCCTCAATCCTCAATCCTCTAACCTCAATCCTCAACCCTCATCCCTCATTCTCAATCCTCAATCCTCAGTCCACAATATTCAATCCCCAATACTCAATCTTCAATCCTCAATTCTCAATGCTCAATCCTCAATCCTCAATCCTCAGTCATAAATCCTCAATCTTCAATACTCAATCGTCAATCCTCAGTCCTCAATCCTCAATCCTCAACCCTCGGTCCTCAAACCTCAATCCTCAACCCTCAGTCCACATCCTCAATTCTCAATTCTCAATCCTCAATCCTCAATCCTCAACCTTCAATCTCCAAAAATCAATCTCCAATCTTAGATCCTCAATCCCCAATCCTGAGTCCTTAATCCTCAATCTTCAATCCTCAATCGCCAGTCCTCAATCTTCAATCCTCTATGCTCAATCGTCAATCCTCAAGCCTCAGTCCTCAATCCTCAATCCTCAATCCTCAAACCTCAATCCTCAACCGTCAGTCCTCGTCCTCAATCCTCAACCCTCAATCCTCAATCCTCAATCTTCAATCATCAATACTCACTCTTCAATCCTCAATAATCAATCCTCAATCGTCAATCCTCAATCCCCAATCCTCAATCCTCAATCCTCATTCCTCAATCCTCAATCTTCAATCCTCAATACTCAATCTTCAATCCCCAATCCTCAATTCTCAATCCTCAAGCCTCAATGTTCAATCCTCAATACTCAATCTTCAATCCTCAATCCTCAATCCTCAATCCTCAATCCTCATTCTTCAATCCTCAATACCCAATCCTCAATCTTCAATCCTCAATCCTCAATGTTCAATCCTCAATACTCAATCTCCAATCCTAGATCCTCAATCCCCAATCTTCAATCCTTAATACTCAATCTTCAATCCTCAATCCCCAGTCATCAATCTTCAATCCTCAATGCTCAATCCTCAATCCTCAATCCTCAGTCCTCAATCCACAATACTCAATCCTCAATACTCAATCTGCAATCCTCAATCCTCAATCCTCAATCCTCAATTCTCATTCTTCAATCCTCAATACCCAATCCTCAATCTTCAATCCTCAATCCTCAATCCTCAATTCTCAATCCTCAATCCTCAATCCTCTGACCTCAAACATCAATATTCAACCCTCAGTCCTCGTCCTCTATCCACAACCTTCAATGCTCAATCCTCAACCTTCAATCATCAATATTAAATCTTCAATCCTCAATCCTCAATCCTCAATCCTCAATCCTCAATCCTCAATCCTCATTCCTCAATCTTCAATCCTCAATCCTCAATCCTCAATCCTCTATCCTCAATCTTCAATCCTCAATCCTCAAACCTCAATCTTCAATCCTCAATACTCAATCTGCAATCCTCAATCCTCAAACCTCAATCCTCAATCCTCATACTTCAATCCTCAATACACAATCCTCAATCTTCAATCCTCAATCATCAATCCTCAATTCTCAACCCTCAATCCTTAATCCTCAGACCTAAAACATCAATATTCAACCCTCAGTCCTCGTCCTCAATCCACAACACTCAATCCTCAGTCCTCAATCTTCAATCATCAATAATCAATCTTCAATCCTCAATCATCAATCCTCAATCCTTAATCCTCAATCCTCAATATTCATCACACAACCCTCAGCCATCAATCCTCAATACTCAACCATCAATCCTCAATTCTCAATACTCAATAGAACATCCTGAATCCTTATGGTTCAATACTCAATCCAGAATATTCAATAATCAAATCTCAAACCTCAAGCATCAATTCTCAACACTCAATCCTCAACACTCAGTCCTCTCACTTCAATCCTACATCCTCAACCCTCAATCCTCAAGCGTCAATCCTCAGTCCTCAATCCTCAATCCTCAATCGTCAGTCTTCAATCCTCAATACTCAATCTTCAATCCCTAATCCTCAATTCTCAATCCTCAATCCTCAATGTTCAATCCTCAATACTCAATCTTCAATCCTCAATTCTCAATGCTCAATCCTCAATCCTCATTCTTCAATCCTCAATCCTCAATCCTCAATTCTCAATCCTCAATCTTCAATCCTCAATACTCAATCTTCAATCCCCAATCCTCAATCCTCAATCTTCAGTCCTCAATCCTCAATCCTCAATTCTCAATCCTCAATCCTCAATCCTCAGACCTCAAGCATCAATATTCAACCCTCAGTCCTCGTCCTCTATCCACAACCATCAATCCTCAATCCTCAACCTTCAATCATCAATATTCAATCTTCAATCCTCAATCCTCAATCCTCAATCCTCAATCCTCAATCCACAATCCTCAATCTTCAATCCTCAATCCTCAATCCTCAATCCTCAATCCTCAATCTTCAATCCTCAATACTCAATCTTCAATCCCCAATCCTCAATTCTCAATCCTCAATCCTCAATGTTCAATCCTCAATACTCAATCTTCAATCCTCAATCCTCAATCCTCAATCCTCAATCCTCATTCTTCAATCCTCAACACACAATACTCAATCTTCAATCCTCAATCCTCAACTCTCAATCCTCAATCCTCAATCCTCAGACCTCACACATCAATACTCAACCGTCAGTCCTCGTCCTCAATTCACAACCCTCAATCCTCAATCCTCAATCATCAATCATCAATATTCAATATTGAGTCCTCAATCCTCAATCCTCAATCCTCAATCCTCAATCCTCAATGTTCAATCCACAATACCCAATCCTCAATCGTCAATCCTCAATCCTCAATCCTCAATCCTCAATCCTCAATACTCAATCCTCAATTCTCCATCCTCAAACCTCAATCCTGTATCCACAATCCTGAATCCTCAACCTTCAGTCCTCAGTCCTCAACAATCATTCGTCAGTTCTCAATCCTCAATACAATATCGTCAATTCACACCTTTCAATACTCAATACACAGTCTGCAATCTTAAAATCTCTATCCACAAAATTTCAATTCTCATCACTCAACCCTCAACACTCAGTCCCCCATCCTCAATCTTCAATCCTCAATCCTCAATCCTCAATTCTCAATTCTCAATCCGCAGCCCTCAGACCTCAAACCTCAATCCTCAATAATCGATTACCAATCCTAGATCCTCAATCCTCAATCCTCAATCCCCAATCATCAATCGTCAATAATCAATCTCCAATCCTAGGTCCTCAATCCGCAACCCTCAATCCTCAATCCTCAATCGTCATCCTTCAATCCTCAATACCCGATCCTCAATCTTCAATACTCAATCCTCAATCCTCAATCCCCAATCCTCAATATTCAACACACAACCCTCAGCCAACATTCCTCAATACTCAACCATCAATCCTCAATTCTCAATACTCAATAGAATATCCTGAATCCGCATGGTTCGGTACTCAAACCACAATATTCAATAATCAAATCTCAATCCTCAATCTTCAATCCTCAATACTCAATTTCAATCCTCAATCCTCAATCTTCAACCCTCAATCCTCAATTATCAATCCTCAATCCTCAATCCTCAATCTTCAATCCTCAATACTCAATCTTCAATCCTCAATCCTCAATCCTCAATCCTCAATCCACAATCCTCAATCCTCAATCCTCAATTCTCAATCCTCAATACTCAATCTGCAATCCTCAAGCGTCAATCCTCAATCCTCAATGCTCATTCTTCAATCCTCAATACCCAATCCTCAATCTTCAATCCTCAATACTCAATCTTCACTCCTCAATCCTCAATCCTCAATCCTCGATCCTCAATCCTCAATCCTCAATCCTCATTCTTCAATCTTCAATACCCAATCCTCAATCTTCAATTCTCAATCCTCAATCCTCAATTCTCAATCCTCAATCCTCAATCCTCAGACCGCAAACATCAATATTCAACCCTCAGTCCTCGTCCTCTATCCACAACCATCAATCCTCAATCCTCAATCTTCAATCATCAATATTCAATCTTCAATCCTCAATTCCCAATCCTCAACCCTCAATACTCAATCCTCAATCTTCAATACTCAATCTTCAATCCTCAATCCTCAATCCTCAATCCTCGATCCTCAATCCTCAAACCTCAACCCTCAATCCTCAATATTCAATCATCAATACTCAATCTTCAATCCTCAATCCTCAATCCTAAATCCTCAATCCCCAATCCTAAATATTCAACACACAACCCTCAGCCAACAATCCTCAATACTCAACCATCAATCCTCAATTCTCAATACTCAATAGAATATCCTGAATTCGCATGGTTCGATACTCAATCCACAATATTCAATAATCAAATCTCAATCCTCAATCTTCAATCCTCAATACTCAATTTCAATCCTCAATCCTCAATCTTCAATCCTCGATCCTCAATCCTCAATCCTCAATCCTCAATCCTCAATCCTCAATCCTCAATCCTCAATCCTCAATCCTCAATTCGCAATCCTCAATCTTCAACCCTCAATACTCAATCTTCAATTCTCAATCTTCAATCCTCAATCCTCAATCCTCAATCCTCAACCTTCAATGCTCAATACTCAATCTTCAATCCTCAATCCTCAATCTTCAATACTCAATCTTCAATCCTCAATCCTCAATCCTCAATCCTCGATCCTCAATCCTCAAACCTCAATCTGCAATCCTCAAGCGTCAATCCTCAATCCTCAATGCTCATTCTTCAATCCTCAATACCCAATCCTCAATCTTCAATCCTCAATACTCAATCTTCACTCCTCAATCCTCAATCCTCAATCCTCGATCCTCAATCCTCAATCCTCAATCCTCAATCCTCAATCCTCAATCCTCAATCCTCATTCTTCAATCTTCAATACCCAATCCTCAATCTTCAATTCTCAATCCTCAATCCTCAATTCTCAATCCTCAATCCTCAATCCTCAGACCGCAAACATCAATATTCAACCCTCAGTCCTCGTCCTCTATCCACAACCATCAATCCTCAATCCTCAATCTTCAATCATCAATATTCAATCTTCAATCCTCAATTCCCAATCCTCAACCCTCAATACTCAATCCTCAACCTTCAATCTTCAATACTCAACCTTCAATCCTCAATAGTCAATCCTCAATCGTCAATCCTCAATCCCCAATCCTCAATCTTCAATGCTCAATCCTCAATCCTCAATCCTGAATCCTCAATCTTCAATCCACAAGACTCAATCTGCAATCCTCAATCCTCAATCCTCAGTGATCAATACTCAATCTTCAATACTCAATCCTCAATCCTCAATCCTCAATCCTCAACCCTCAATCCTCAATCCCCAATCCTCATTTCTCAACCCTCAATCCTCAACCCTTAGTCCTCATCCTCAATCCTCAATCCTCAATCCTCAACCCTCAATCCTCAATCCTCAATCCTCAATCCTCAATGCTCAATCCTCAATCCTCAAGCCTCAGTCCTCAATCCTCAATCCTCAATCCTCAAACCTCAATCCTCAATCTTCAATCATCAATCCTCTATCTTCAACACTCAATCCTCAATCCTCAATCCTCAATACTAACCATCAATCCTCAATCCTCGGTACTCAATAGAATATCCTGAATTCTCAGGATTCAATACGGAAACCTCAATCCTCAACCCTCAGCCCTCATCCTCCATTCTCAATCGCCAATCCTCAATCCTGAATGTTCAATCCTCAACATTCAATCTTCAATCCTCAATCCTCAAACCTCAATCCTCAATCCTCAATCCTCAGTGATCAATAATCAATCTCCAATCCTAGATCCTCAATCCTCAATCCTCAATCCCCAATCTTCAATCCTCAATAATCAATCTCCAATCCTAGATCCTCAATCCTCAATCCTCAATCCTCAACCCTCAATCCTCATTCTTCAAACCTCAATACCCAATCATCAATCTTCAATCCTCAATGCTCAATCCTCAATCCTCAAGCCTCAATCCTCAATCCTCAATCCTCAATCCTCTAACCTCAATCCTCAACCCTCAGCCCTCATTCTCAATCCTCAATCCTCAATCCTCAATATTCAATCCCCAATACTCAATCTTCAATCCTCAATCCTGAATCCTCAATCCTCAGCACTCAGTCCTCAAACCTCAATGCTCAATCCTCAATCCCCAATCCTCAATACTCAATCCTCAATCACCAATCCTCAATCTTCAATGCTCATTCCTCAATCCTCAATCCCCAATCCTCAATCTTCAATCATCAATCCTCAATCTTCAACACTCAATCCTCAATCCTCAATCCTCAATACTAACCATCAATCCTCAATTCTCGATACTCAATAGGATATCCTGAATTCTCAGGATTCAACACTGAAACCTCAACCCTCAAGCCTCAGCCCTCATCCTCCATCCTCAATCGCCAATCCTCAATCCTGAATCTTCAATCCTGAACATTCAATCTTCTATCCTCAATCCTCAAACCTCAATCCTCAATCCTCAATCCTCAGTGATCAATACTCAATCTTCAATACTCAATCCTCAGTCCTCAATCCTCATTCTTCAAACCTCAATACCCAATTCTCAATCTTCATCCTCAATAATCAATCTCCAATCCTAGATCCTCAATCCTCAATCCTCAATCCCCAATCTTCAACCCTCAATAATCAATCTCCAATCCTAGATCCTCAATCCTCAATCCTCAATCCTCAATCCTCAATCGTCAACCTTCAGTCCTCAATACTCAATCTTCACTTCTCAATCTTCAATCCTCAATCCTCAATCCTCAATCCTCAGTACTCAATCCTGAATCCTCAATCTTCAATCCTCAATACTCAATCCTCAATTCTCAATCCTCAATTATCAATCCTCAGACCTCAAACATCAATATTCAACCCTCAGTCCTCGTCCTCAATCCACAACACTCAATCCTGAGTCCTCAATCTTCAATCCTCAATCCTCAATACTCAATCTGCAATCCTCAATCCTCAATCCTCAAACCTCAATCCTCATTCTTCAATCCTCAATACCCAATCCTCAATCTTCAATTCTCAATCCTCAATCCTCAATTCTCAATCCTCAATCCTCAATCCTCAGACCGCAAACATCAATATTCAACCCTCAGTCCTCGTCCTCTATCCACAACCATCAATCCTCAATCCTCAATCTACAATCATCAATATTCAATCTTCAATCCTCAATTCCCAATCCTCAACCCTCAATACTCAATCCTCAATCTTCAATACTCAATCTTCAATCCTCAATCCTCAATCCTCAATCCTCGATCCTCAATCCTCAAACCTGAATCCTCAATCCTCAATATTCAATCATCAATACTCAATCTTCAATCCTCAATCCTCAATCCTCAATCCTCAATCCCCAATCCTCAATATTCAACACACAACCCTCAGCCAACAATCCTCAATACTCAACCATCAATCCTCAATTCTCAATACTCAATAGAATATCCTGAATTCGCATGGTTCGATACTCAATCCACAATATTCAATAATCAAATCTCAATCCTCAATCCTCAATCCTCAATCCTCAATCCTCAATCCTCAATCCTCAATTCGCAATCCTCACTCTTCAACCCTCAATACTCAATCTTCAATTCTCAATCTTCAATCCTCAATCCTCAATCCTCAATCCTCAACCTTCAATGCTCAATACTCAATCTTCAATCCTCAATCCTCAATCCTCAATCCTCAATCCTCAGTCTTCAATCCTCAATCCTCAAACCTCAATCTTCAATCCTCAATACTCAATCTGCAATCCTCAATCCTCAAACCTCAATCCTCAATCCTCATACTTCAATCCTCAATACACAATCCTCAATCTTCAATCCTCAATCCTCAATCCTCAATTCTCAACCCTCAATCCTTAATCCTCAGACCTCAAACATCAATATTCAACCCTCAGTCCTCGTCCTCAATCCACAACACTCAATCCTCAGTCCTCAATCTTCAATCATCAATAATCAATCTTCAATCCTCAATCATCAATCCTCAATCCTTAATCCTCAATCCTCAATATTCATCACTCAACCCTCAACCATCAATCCTCAATACTCAACCATCAATCCTCAATTCTCAATACTCAATAGAACATCCTGAATTCTGATGGTTCAATACTCAATCCAGAATATTCAATAATCAAACCTCAAACCTCAAGCATCAATTCTCAACACTCAATCCTCAACACTCAGTCCTCTCTCTTCAATACTACATACTCAACCCTCAATCCTCAAGCGTCAATCCTCAATACTCAATCCTCAATCCTCAATCATCAATCCTCAATCTTCAATACTCGATCCTCAATCCTCAATTCTCAATCCTCAATACTCAACCATCAATCCTAAATTCTCAATGCTCAATAGAATATCCTGAATTCTCAGGATTCTATACTCATACCTCAATCCTCAAACCTCAACCCTCATTCTCAATCCTCAATCCTCAATCCTCAATATTCAATCCCCAATACTCAATCTTCAATCCTCAATCCTCAATCCTCAATCCTCAATCCTCAATCCTCAGTCATAAATCCTCAATCTTCAACACTCAATCGTCAATCCTCAGTCCTCAATCCTCAATCCTCACTCCTCGTTCCTCAAACCTCAATCCTCATCCCTCAGTCCACATCCTCAATTCTCAATTCTCAATCCTCAATCCTCAATCCTCAATTTTCAATCCCCAAAAATCAATCTCCAATCCTAGATCCTCAATCCCCAATCCTCAGTCCTTAATCCTCAATCTTCAATCCTCAATCGCCAGTCCGCAATCTTCAATCCTCTATGCTCAATCGTCAATCCTCAAGCCTCAGTCCTCAATCCTCAATCCTCAATCCTCAAACCTCAATCATCAATCCTCAACCTTCAATCTTCAATACTCAACCTTCAATCCTCAATAGTCAATCCTCAATCGTCAATCCTCAATCCCCAATCCTCAATCTTCAATGCTCAATCCTCAATCCTCAATCCTCAATCCTCAATCCTCAATCTTCAATAATCAATACTCAATCTTCAATCCTCAATCCTCAATCCTCAATCCTCAATCCTCAATCCTCAATCCTGAATCCTCAATCTTCAATCCACAAGACTCAATCTGCAATCCTCAATCCTCAATCCTCAGTGATCAATACTCAATCTTCAATACTCAATCCTCAATCCTCAATCCTCAATCCTCAACCCTCAATCCTCAAACCCCAATCCTCATTTCACAACCCTCAATCCTCAACCCTTAGTCCTCATCCTCAATTCTCAATTCTCAATCCTCAATCCTCAATTCTCAATCTTCATCCTCAATAATCAATCTCCAATCCTAGATACTCAATCCTCAATCCTCAATCCCCAATCTTCAATCCTCTATATTCAATCTCCAATCCTAGATCCTCAATCCTCAATCCTCAATCCTCAATCCTCAATCCTCATTCTTCAAACCTCAATACCCAATTCTCAATCTTCATCCTCAATAATCAATCTCCAATCCTAGATCCTCAATCCTCAATCCTCAATCCCCAATCTTCAATCCTCAATAATCAATCTCCAATCCTAGATCCTCAATCCTCAATCCTCAATCCTCAATCCTCAATCCTCATTCTTCAAACCTCAATACCCAATCCTCAGTCTTCAATCCTCAATGCTCAATCCTCAATCCTCAAGCCTCAGTCCTCAATCCTCAATCCTCAATCCTCAAACCTCAATCCTCAATCTTCAATCATCAATCCTCTATCTTCAACACTCAATCCTCAATCCTCAATCCTCAATACTAACCATCAATCCTCAATTCTCGATACTCAATAGAATATCCTGAATTCTCAGGATTCAATACTGAAACCTCAATCCTCATCCCTCAGCCCTCATCCTCCATTCTCAATCGCCAATCCTCAATCCTGAATGTTCAATCCTCAACATTCAATCTTCAATCCTCAATCCTCAAACCTCAATCCTCAATCCTCAATCCTCAGTGATCAATAATCAATCTCCAATCCTAGATCCTCAATCCTCAATCCTCAATCCCCAATCTTCAATCCTCAATAATCAATCTCCAATCCTAGATCCTCAATCCTCAATCCTCAATCCTCAACCCTCAATCCTCATTCTTCAAACCTCAATACCCAATCATCAATCTTCAATCCTCAATGCTCAATCCTCAATCATCAAGCCTCAGTCCTCAATCCTCAATCCTCAATCCTCTAACCTCAATCCTCAACCCTCAGCCCTCATTCTCAATCCTCAATCCTCAATCCTCAATATTCAATCCCCAATACTCAATCTTCAATCCTCAATCCTCAATCCTCAATCCTCAGCACTCAGTCCTCAAACCTCAATGCTCAATCCTCAATCCCCAATCCTCAATCCTCAATCCTCAATCACCAATCCTCAATCTTCAATGCTCATTCCTCAATCCTCAATCCCCAATCCTCAATCTTCAATCATCAATCCTCAATCTTCAACACTCAATCCTCAATCCTCAATCCTCAATACTAACCATCAATCCTCAATTCTCGATACTCAATAGGATATCCTGAATTCTCAGGATTCAATACTGAAACCTCAACCCTCAAGCCTCAGCCCTCATCCTCCATCCTCAATCGCCAATCCTCAATCCTGAATCTTCAATCCTGAACATTCAATCTTCTATCCTCAATCCTCAAACCTCAATCCTCAATCCTCAATCCTCAGTGATCAATACTCAATCTTCAATACTCAATCCTCAATCCTCAATCCTCATTCTTCAAACCTCAATACCCAATTCTCAATCTTCATCCTCAATAATCAATCTCCAATCCTAGATCCTCAATCCTCAATCCTCAATCCCCAATCTTCAATCCTCAATAATCAATCTCCAATCCTAGATCCTCAATCCTCAATCCTCAATCCTCAGTACTCAATCCTGAATCCTCAATCTTCAATCCTCAATACTCAATCTTCAACCCTCAATCCTCAATCCTCAATCCTCAATCCTCAATCTTCAATCCTCAATCCTCAATCCTCAATCTTCAATCCTCAATACTCAATCTGCAATCCTCAATCCTCAAACCTCAGTCCCCAATCATCAATCGTCAATAATCAATCTCCAATCCTAGGTCCTCAATCCGCAACCCTCAATCCTCAATCCTCAATCCTCATCCTTCAATCCTCAATACCCAATCCTCAATCTTCAAACCTCAATCCTCAATCCTCAATTCTCAATCCTCAATTATCAATCCTCAGACCTCAAACATCAATATTCAACCCTCAGTTCTCGTCCTCAATCCACAACACTCAATCCTCAATCCTCAATCTTCAATCATCAATATTCAATCTTCAATCCTCAATCCTCAATCCTCAATCCTCAATCCTCAATCCTCAATCCTCAATCTTCAATCCTCAATCCTCAATCCTCAATCCTCAATCCTCAATCCTCAATCCTCAATCCTCAATTCTCAATCTTCAATCCTCAATAATCAATCTCCAATCCTAGATCCTCAATGCCCAATCTTCAATCCTTAATCCTCAATCTTTAATCCTTAGTCCTCAATCGTCAATCTTCAATCCTCAATACTCAGTCTTCAATCCTCAATCCTCAATCCTCAATCGTCAATCCTCATTCCTCAATCCTCAATCCTCAACCTTCAATCCCCAAAAATCAATCTCCAATCCTAGATCTTCAATCCCCAATCCTCAGTCCGTAATCCTCAATCTTCTATCCTCAATCGCCAGTCCTCAATCTTCAATCCTCTATGCTCAATCGTCAATCCTCAAGCCTCAGTCCTCAATCCTCAATCCTCAATCCTCAAACCTCAATCCTCAACCGTCAGTCCTCGTCCTCAATCCTCAACCCTCAATCCTGATTCTTCAATCCTCAATACCCAATTCTCAATCTTCAATCCTCAATCCTAAATCCTCAATTCTCAATCCTCAATCCTCAGTCCTCAGTCCTCAAACCTCAATCCTCAACCCTCAGCCCTAATCCTGAATACTCAATCCTCAATCCTCAATCCTCAGCCCTCTGTCCTCCAACCTCAATGCTCAATCCTCAATCCCCAATCCTCAATCCTCAATCCTCAATCATCAATCGTCAATCTTCAATACTCATTCCTCAATCCTCAATCCCCAATCCTCAACCTTCAATCATCAATCCTCAATCTTCAACACTCAATCCTCAATCCTCAATCCTCAATACTAACCATCAATCCTCAATTCTCGATACTCAATAGTATATCCTGAATTTTCAGGATTCTATACTCAAACCTCAATCCTCAACCCTCAGCCCTCATTCTCAATCCTCAATCCTCAATCCTCAATATTCAATCCCCAATACTCAATCTTCAATCCTCAATCCTCAATCTTCAATCCTCAGCACTCAGTCCTCAAACCTCAATGCTCAATCCTCAATCCCCAATCCTCAATCCTCAATCCTCAATCACCAATCCTCAATCTTCAATGCTCATTCCTCAATCCTCAATCCCCAATCCTCAATCTTCAATCATCAATCCTCAATCTTCAACACTCAATCCTCAATCCTCAATCCTCAATACTAACCATCAATCCTCAATTCTCGATACTCAATAGAATATCCTGAATTCTCAGGATTCAATACTGAAACCTCAACCCTCAAGCCTCAGCCCTCACCCTCCATCCTCAATTGCCAATCCTCAATCCTGAATCTTCAATCCTGAACATTCAATCTTCTATCCTCAATCCTCAAACCTCAATCCTCAATCCTCAATCCTCAGTGATCAATACTCAATCCACAATACTCAATCCTCAATCCTCAATCCTCATTCTTCAAACCTCAATACCCAATTCTCAATCTTCATCCTCAATAATCAATCTCCAATCCTAGATCCTCAATCCTCAATCCTCAATCCCCAATCTTCAATCCTCAATAATCAATCTCCAATCCTAGATCCTCAATCCTCAATCCTCAATCCTCAATCGTCAACCTTCAGTCCTCAATACTCAATCTTCAATTCTCAATCTTCAATCCTCAATCCTCAATCCTCAATCCTCAGTACTCAATCCTGAATCCTCAATCTTCAATCCTCAATACTCAATCTTCAACCCTCAATCCTCAATCCTCAATCCTCAATCCTCAATCTTCAATCCTCAATCCTCAATCCTCAATCTTCAATCCTCAATACTCAATCTGCAATCCTCAAACCTCAAACCTCAGTCCCCAATCATCAATCGTCAATAATCAATCTCCAATCCTAGGTCCTCAATCCGCAACCCTCAATCCTCAATCCTCAATCCTCATCCTTCAATCCTCAATACCCAATCCTCAATCTTCAATACTCAATCCTCAATCCTCAATCCCCAATCCTCAATATTCAACACACATCCCTCAGCCAACATTCCTCAATACTCAACCATCAATCCTCAATTCTCAATACTCAATAGAATATCCTGAATCCGCATGGTTCGGTTATCAAACCACAATATTCAATAATCAAATCTCAATCCTCAATCTTCAATCCTCAATACTCAATTTCAATCCTCAATCCTCAGTCTTCAACCCTCAATCCTCAATTATCAATCCTCAATCCTCAATTATCAATCCTCAATCCTCAATCCTCAATCTTCAATCCTCAATACTCAATCTTCAATCCTCAATCCTCAATCCTCAATCCTCAATCCACAATCCTCAATCCTCAATCCTCAATCCTCAATCCTCAATACTCAATCTGCAATCCTCAAGCGTCAATCCTCAATCCTCAATGCTCATTCTTCAATCCTCAATACCCAATCCTCAATCTTCAATCCTCAATACTCAATCTTCACTCCTCAATCCTCAATCCTCAATCCTCGATCCTCAATCCTCAATCCTCAATCCTCAACCCTCAATCCTCAATACTCAATCTGCAATCCTCAATACTCAATCCTCAATCCTCAATCCTCATTCTTCAATCCTCAATACCCAATCCTCAATCTTCAATCCTCAATCCTCAATCCTCAATTCTCAATCCTCAATCCTCAATCCTCAGACCGCAAACATCAATATTCAACCCTCAGTCCTCGTCCTCTATCCACAACCATCAATCCTCAATCCTCAATCTTCAATCATCAATATTCAGTCTTCAATCCTCAATTCCCAATCCTCAACCCTCAATACTCAATCCTCAATCCTCAATCCTCGATCCTCAATCCTCAAACCTCAATCCTCAATCCTCAATATTCAATCATCAATACTCAATCTTCAATCCTCAATCCTCAATCCTCAATCCTCAATCCCCAATCCTCAATATTCAACACACAACCCTCAGCCAACAAACCTCAATACTCAACCATCAATCCTCAATTCTCAATACTCAATAGAATATCCTGAATTCGCATGGTTCGATACTCAATCCACAATATTCAGTAATCAAATCTCAATCCTCAATCTTCAATCCTCAATACTCAATTTCAATCCTCAATCCTCAATCTTCAATCCTCAATCCTCA
Source organism: Calliopsis andreniformis (assembly GCF_051401765.1). Classification (NCBI taxonomy): domain Eukaryota; kingdom Metazoa; phylum Arthropoda; class Insecta; order Hymenoptera; family Andrenidae; genus Calliopsis; species Calliopsis andreniformis. Next base: position 1,996,961 of record NW_027480509.1, on the reverse strand, counting down.
ATTGTCAATCCTCAATCCTCAATCCTCAACCTTCAATCCACAATACTCAACCTTCAATCCTCAATCCTCAATCCTCAATCCTCAATCCTCAATCCTCAATCCTCAATCCTCAATCCTCAATCCTCAATACTCAATCTGCAATCCTCAATCCTCAATCCTCAATCCTCAATGCTCATTCTTCAATCCTCAATACCCAATCCTCAATCTTCAAACCTCAATCCTCAATCCTCAATTCTCAATCCTCAATTATCAATCCTCAGACCTCAAACATCAATATTCAACCCTCAGTTCTCGTCCTCAATCCACAACACTCAATCCTCAATCCTCAATCTTCAATCATCAATATTCAATCTTCAATCCTCAATCCTCAATCCTCAATCCTCAATCCTCAATCCTCAATCTTCAATCCTCAATCCTCAATCCTCAATCCTCAATTCTCAACCCTCAATCCTTAATCCTCAGACCTCAAACATCAATATTCAACCCTCAGTCCTCGTCCTCAATCCACAACACTCAATCCTCAGTCCTCAATCTTCAATCATCAATAATCAATCTTCAATCCTCAATCATCAATCCTCAATCCTTAATCCTCAATCCTCAATATTCATCACTCAACCCTCAACCATCAATCCTCAATACTCAACCATCAATCCTCAATTCTCAATACTCAATAGAACATCCTGAATCCTTATGGTTCAATACTCAATCCAGAATATTCAATAATCAAATCTCAAACCTCAAGCATCAATTCTCAACACTCAATCCTCAACACTCAGTCCTCTCTCTTCAATCCTACATCCTCAACCCTCAATCCTCAAGCGTCAATCCTCAGTACTCAATCCTCAATCCTCAATCGTCAGTCTTCAATCCTCAATACTCAATCTTCAATCCTCAATCCTCAAACCTCAATCCTCAATCCTCATTCTTCAATCCTCAATACCCAATCCTCAATCTTCAATCCTCAGTACTCAATCCTCAATTCTCAATCATCAATCCTCAGTCCTCAGTCCTCAAACCTCAATCCTCAACCCTCAGCCCTCATCCTCAGTCCTCAATCCTCAATCCTCAAAACTCAGCCCTCAGTCCTCAAGCCTCAATGCTCAATCCTCAATCCCCAATCCTCAATCCTCAATCCTCAATCATCAATCCTCAATCTTCAATACTCAATCCTCATTCCTCAATCCTCAGTCCTCTATATTCAACACTCAACCCTCAACCATCAATGCTCAATTGTCAATACTCAATAGAACATCCTGAATTCTGATGGTTCAATACTCAATCCAGAATATTCAATAATTAAACCTCAAACCTCAACCATCAATTCTCAACACTCAAACCTCAACACTCAGTCCTCTCACTTCAATACTACATCCTCAACCCTCAATCCTCAAGCGTCAATCCTCAATACTCAATCCTCAATCCTCAATCATCAATCCTCAATCTTCAATACTCAATCCTCAATCCTCAATCCTCAATCCTCAATCCTCAATCTTCAATAATCAATACTCAATCTTCAATCCTCAATCCTCAATCCTCAACCCCCAACCATCAATCCTCAATACTCAACCATCAATCCTCAATTCTCAATACTCAATAGAACATCCTGAATTCTTATGGTTCAATACTCAATCCAGAATATCCAATAATCAAACCTCAAACCTCAAGCATCAATACTCAACACTCAATCCTCAACACTCAGTCCTCTCTCTTCAATTCTACATCCTCAACCCTCAATCCTCAAGCGTCAATTCTGAATCCTCAATCCTTAATCCTCAATCTTCAGACCTCAGTCCTAATCAATCTGTTGTCAATCCTCAATCCTCAATAGAATATCCTCAATTCAAAGTTTTCAATACTCAATACTCAATCTGCAATCTTCAAACCTCGATCCACAAACATCAATTCTCATCACTCAACACTCAACTCTCAGTCCTCAGTGTTCAATCCTCAATCCTCAATTCCCAATCTTCAATCCTCAATACTGAATCTTCAATCCTCAATCCCAATCCACAATCCTCAGTCCTCAGTCCTCAAACCTCAAACCTCAATCCTCAATCCCCAATCCTCAATCCTCAATTTTCAATCATCAATCCTCAATCTTCAATACTCAATCCTCAATCCCCAATCCTCAATCCTCATTCCTCAATCATCAATCCTCAATCTTCAATACTCAATTCTCAATCCTCAATCCTCAATCCTCAGTCATAAATCCTCAATCTTCAACACTCAATCGTCAATCCTCAGTCCTCAATCCTCAGTCCTCAATCCTCGTTCCTCAATCCTCAATCCTCATCCCTCAGTCCACATCCTCAATTCTCAATTCTCAATCCTCAATCCTCAATCCTCAATTTTCAATCCCCAAAAATCAATCTCCAATCCTAGATCCTCAATCCCCAATACTCAGTCCTTAATCCTCAATCTTCAATCCTCAATCGCCAGTCCTCAATCTTCAATCCTCTATGCTCAATCGTCAATCCTCAAGCCTCAGTCCTCAATCCTCAATCCTCAATCCTCAAACCTCAATCCTCAACCGTCAGTCCTCGTCCTCAATCCTCAACCCTCAATCATCAATCCTTAACCTTCAATCATCAATACTCAACCTTCAATCCTCAATACTCAATCCTCAATCGTCAATCCTCAATCCCCAATCCTCAATCTTCAATGCTCAATCCTCAATCCTCAATCCCCAATCCTCAATCCTCAATCCTCAATCCTCAATACCCAATCCTCAATCTTCAATACTCAGTACTCAATCCTCAATTCTCAATCATCAATCCTCAGTCCTCAGTCCTCAAACCTCAATCCTCAACCCTCAGCCCTCATCCTCAATCCTCAATCCTCAATCCTCAATACTCAGCCCTCAGTCCTCAAGCCTCAATGCTCAATCCTCAATCCCCAATCCTCAATCCTCAATCCTCAATCATCAATCCTCAATCTTCAATACTCAATCCTCATTCCTCAATCCTCAGTCCTCTATATTCAACACTCAACCCTCAACCATCAATCCTCAATTGTCAATACTCAATAGAACATCCTGAATTCTGATGGTTCAATACTCAATCCAGAATATTCAATAATCAAACCTCAAACCTCAAGCATCAATTCTCAACACTCAATCCTCAACACTCAGTCCTCTCTCTTCAATACTACATCCTCAACCCTCAATCCTCAAGCGTCAATCCTCAATACTCAATCCTCAATCCTCAATCATCAATCCTCAATCTTCAATACTCAATCCTCAATCCTCAATTCTCAATCCTCAATACTCAACCATCAATCCTAAATTCTCAATGCTCAATAGAATATCCTGAATTCTCAGGATTCTATACTCATACCTCAATCCTCAAACCTCAGCCCTCATTCTCAATCCTCAATCCTCAATCCTCAATATTCAATCCCCAATACTCAATCTTCAATCCTCAATCCTCAATCCTCAATCCTCAATCCTCAGTCATAAATCCTCAATCTTCCACACTCAATCGTCAATCCTCAGTCCTCAATCCTCAACCCTCAATGCTCGTTCCTCAAACCTCAATCCTCATCCCTCAGTCCACATCCTCAATTCTCAATTCTCAATCCTCAATCCTCAATCCTCAATTTTCAATCCCCAAAAATCAATCTCCAATCCTAGATCCTCAATCCCCAATCCTCAGTCCTTAATCCTCAATCTTCAATCCTCAATCGCCAGTCCGCAATCTTCAATCCTCTATGCTCAATCGTCAATCCTCAAGCCTCAGTCCTCAATCCTCAATCCTCAATCCTCAATCCTCAAACCTCAATCATCAATCCTCAACCTTCAATCTTCAATACTCAACCTTCAATCCTCAATAGTCAATCCTCAATCGTCAATCCTCAATCCCCAATCCTCAATCTTCAATGCTCAATCCTCAATCCTCAATCCTCAATCCTCAATCCTCAATCTTCAATAATCAATACTCAATCTTCAATCCTCAATCCTCAATCCTCAATCCTCAATCCTCAATCCTCAATCCTGAATCCTCAATCTTCAATCCACAAGACTCAATCTGCAATCCTCAATCCTCAATCCTCAGTGATCAATACTCAATCTTCAATACTCAATCCTCAATCCTCAATCCTCAATCCTCAACCCTCAATCCTCAATCCCCAATCCTCATTTCTCAACCCTCAATCCTCAACCCTTAGTCCTCATCCTCAATTCTCAATTCTCAATCCTCAATCCTCAATTCTCAATCTTCATCCTCAATAATCAATCTCCAATCCTAGATACTCAATCCTCAATCCTCAATCCCCAATCTTCAATCCTCTATATTCAATCTCCAATCCTAGATCCTCAATCCTCAATCCTCAATCCTCAATCCTCAATCCTCATTCTTCAAACCTCAATACCCAATTCTCAACCTTCATCCTCAATAATCAATCTCCAATCCTAGATCCTCAATCCTCAATCCTCAATCCCCAATCTTCAATCCTCAATAATCAATCTCCAATCCTAGATCCTCAATCCTCAATCCTCAATCCTCAATCCTCAATCCTCATTCTTCAAACCTCAATACCCAATCCTCAGTCTTCAATCCTCAATGCTCAATCCTCAATCCTCAAGCCTCAGTCTTCAATCCTCAATCCTCAGTCCTCAAACCTCAATCCTCAATCTTCAATCATCAATCCTCTATCTTCAACACTCAATCCTCAATCCTCAATCCTCAATACTAACCATCAATCCTCAATTCTCGGTACTCAATAGAATATCCTGAATTCTCAGGATTCAATACTGAAACCTCAATCCTCAACCCTCAGCCCTCATCCTCCATTCTCAATCGCCAATCCTCAATCCTGAATGTTCAATCCTCAACATTCAATCTTCAATCCTCAATCCTCAAACCTCAATCCTCAATCCTCAATCCTCAGTGATCAATAATCAATCTCCAATCCTAGATCCTCAATCCTCAATCCTCAATCCCCAATCTTCAATCCTCAATAATCAATCTCCAATCCTAGATCCTCAATCCTCAATCCTCAATCCTCAACCCTCAATCCTCATTCTTCAAACCTCAATACCCAATCATCAATCTTCAATCCTCAATGCTCAATCCTCAATCCTCAAGCCTCAGTCCTCAATCCTCAATCCTCAATCCTCTAACCTCAATCCTCAACCCTCAGCCCTCATTCTCAATCCTCAATCCTCAATCCTCAATATTCAATCCCCAATACTCAATCTTCAATCCTCAATCCTCAATCCTCAATCCTCAGCACTCAGTCCTCAAACCTCAATGCTCAATCCTCAATCCCCAATCCTCAATCCTCAATCCTCAATCACCAATCCTCAATCTTCAATGCTCATTCCTCAATCCTCAATCCCCAATTCTCAATCTTCAATCATCAATCCTCAATCTTCAACACTCAATCCTCAATCCTCAATCCTCAATACTAACCATCAATCCTCAATTCTCGATACTCAAATAGGATATCCTGAATTCTCAGGATTCAATACTGAAACCTCAACCCTCAAGCCTCAGCCCTCATCCTCCATCCTCAATCGCCAATCCTCAATCCTGAATCTTCAATCCTGAACATTCAATCTTCTATCCTCAATCCTCAAACCTCAATCCTCAATCCTCAATCCTCAGTGATCAATACTCAATCTTCAATACTCAATCCTCAATCCTCAATCCTCATTCTTCAAACCTCAATACCCAACTCTCAATCTTCATCCTCAATAATCAATCTCCAATCCTAGATCCTCAATCCTCAATCCTCAATCCCCAATCTTCAATCCTCAATAATCAATCTCCAATCCTAGATCCTCAATCCTCAATCCTCAATCCTCAATCCTCAATCGTCAACCTTCAGTCCTCAATACTCAATCTTCAATTCTCAATCTTCAATCCTCAATCCTCAATCCTCAATCCTCAGTACTCAATCCTGAATCCTCAATCTTCAATCCTCAATACTCAATCTTCAACCCTCAATCCTCAATCCTCAATCCTCAATCCTCAATCTTCAATCCTCAATCCTCAATCCTCAATCTTCAATCCTCAATACTCAATCTGCAATCCTCAATCCTCAAACCTCAGTCCCCAATCATCAATCGTCAATAATCAATCTCCAATCCTAGGTCCTCAATCCGCAACCCTCAATCCTCAATCCTCAATCCTCATCGTTCAATCCTCAATACCCAATCCTCAATCTTCAAACCTCAATCCTCAATCCTCAATTCTCAATCCTCAATTATCAATCCTCAGACCTCAAACATCAATATTCAACCCTCAGTTCTCGTCCTCAATCCACAACACTCAATCCTCAATCCTCAATCTTCAATCATCAATATTCAATCTTCAATCCTCAATCCTCAATCCTCAATCCTCAATCCTCAATCCTCAATCCTCAATCTTCAATCCTCAATCCTCAATCCTCAATCCTCAATCCTCAATCCTCAATCCTCAATCCTCAATCCTCAATCTTCAATCCTCAATCCTCCATCCTCAATCCTGAACTCTCAATCTTCAATCCTCAATACTCAATCTTCAATCCCCAATCCTGAATCCTCAATCATCAATCCTCATTCATCAAACCTCAATCCTCAACCATCAGTCCTCATCCTCAATTCTCAATCCTCAATCCTCAATCCTCTATCCTCAATCTTCAATCCTCAATAATCGATCTCCAATCATAGATCCTCAATCCCCAATCTTCAATCCTTAGTCCTCAATCCTCAATCCTCAATCCTCAATCCTCAATATTCAATCCTCAATCCTCGATCCTCATTCCTCAGTCGTCAATTCTCAATCCTAAATCCACAATCCTCAATATTCAATCCTCAATACTCAACCTTCAATCCTCAATACTCAATCCTCAATCCTCAATCCTCAATCCTCAGTCATAAATCCTCAATCTTCAATACTCAATCTTCAATCCTCAATCCTCAATCCTCAACCCTCAATCCTCAATCCTCAATTCTCAATCTTCAATCCTCAATAATCAATCTCCAATCCTAGATCCGCAATCCCCAATCTTCAATCCTTAATCCTCAATCTTTAATCCTTAATCCTCAATCGTCAATCTTCAATCCTCAATACTCAGTCTTCAATCCTCAATCCTCAATCCTCAATCATCAATCCTCATTCCTCAATCCTCAATACCCAATCCTCAATCTTAAATCCTCAATCCTCAATCCTCAATCCTCAATCCTCAATCCTCAGTCCTCAAACATCAGTCCTGAATCCTCAATCCTGAATCCTCAATCTTCAGCCCTCAGTCCTCAACAATCGGTTGTCAATCCTCAATCCTCAATAGAATATGATCAATTCACAGATTTCAATACTCAATACTCAATCTCCAATCTTCAAGTCTCTATCCTCAAACGTCAATTCTCATCACTCAACCCTCAACACTCAGTCCCCAATCCTCAATATTCAATCCTCAATCCTCCGTTCTCAATCCACGATCCTCAACCTTCAATCCTCAATACTGAATCTTCAATCCTCAATCCTCAATCCTCAATCCTCAATTCTCAACACTCAATCCTTAATCCTCAGACCTCAAACATCAATATTCAACCCTCAGTCCTCGTCCTCAATCCACAACACTCAATCCTCAGTCCTCAATATTCAATCATCAATATTCAATCTTCAATCCTCAATCCTCAATCCTCAATCCTCAATTCGCAATCCTCAATCTTCAACCCTCAATACTCAATCTTCAATTCTCAATCTTCAATCCTCAATCCTCAATCCTCAATCCTCAACCTTCAATGCTCAATACTCAATCTTCAATCCTCAATCCTCAATCCTCAATCCTCAATCCTCAATCTTCAATCCTCAATCCTCAAACCTCAATCTTCAATCCTCAATACTCAATCTGCAATCCTCTATCCTCAAACCTCAATCCTCAATCCTCATACTTCAATCCTCAATACACAATCCTCAATCTTCAATCCTCAATCCTCAATCCTCAATCCTCAATTCTCAACCCTCAATCCTTAATCCTCAGACCTCAAACATCAATATTCAACCCTCAGTCCTCGTCCTCAATCCACAACACTCAATCCTCAGTCCTCAATCTTCAATCATCAATAATCAATCTTCAATCCTCAATCATCAATCCTCAATCCTTAATCCTCAATCCTCAATATTCATCACTCAACCCTCAACCATCAATCCTCAATACTGAGCCATCAATCCTCAATTCTCAATACTCAATAGAACATCCTGAATCCTTATGGTTCAATACTCAATCCAGAATATTCAATAATCAAATCTCAAACCACAAGCATCAATTCTCAACACTCAATCCTCAACACTCAGTCCTCTCTCTTCAATCCTACATCCTCAACCCTCAATCCTCAAGCGTCAATCCTCAGTACTCAATCCTCAATCCTCAATCGTCAGTCTTCAATCCTCAATACTCAATCTTCAATCCTCAATCCTCAAACCTCAATCCTCAATCCTCATTCTTCAATCCTCAATACCCAATCCTCAATCTTCAATCCTCAGTACTCAATCCTCAATTCTCAATCATCAATCCTCAGTCCTCAGTCCTCAAACCTCAATCCTCAACCCTCAGCCCTCATCCTCAATCCTCAATCCTCAATCCACAAAACTCAGCCCTCAGTCCTCAAGCCTCAATGCTCAATCCTCAATCCCCAATCCTCAATCCTCAATCCTCAATCATCAATCCTCAATCTTCAATACTCAATCCTCATTCCTCAATCCTCAGTCCTCTATATTCAACACTCAACCCTCAACCATCAATCCTCAATTGTCAATACTCAATAGAACATCCTGAATTCTGATGGTTCAATACTCAATCCAGAATATTCAATAATTAAACCTCAAACCTCAACCATCAATTCTCAACACTCAATCCTCAACACTCAGTCCTCTCACTTCAATACTACATCCTCAACCCTCAATCCTCAAGCGTCAATCCTCAATACTCAATCCTCAATCCTCAATCATCAATCCTCAATCTTCAATACTCAATCCTCAATCCTCAATTCTCAATCCTCAATACTCAACCATCAATCCTAAATTATCAATGCTCAATAGAATATCCTGAATTCTCAGGATTCTATACTCATACCTCAATCCTCAAACCTCAGCCCTCATTCTCAATCCTCAATCCTCAATCCTCAATATTCAATCCCCAATACTCAATCTTCAATCCTCAATCCTCAATCCTCAATCCTCAATCCTCAATCCTCAATCCTCAGTCATAAATCCTCAATCTTCAACACTCAATCGTCAATCCTCAGTCCTCAATACTAACCATCAATCCTCAATTCTCGATACTCAATAGAATATCCTGAATTTTCAGGATTCTATACTCAAACCTCAATCCTCAACCCTCAGCCCTCATTCTCAATCCTCAATCCTCAATCCTCAATATTCAATCCCCAATACTCAATCTTCAATCCTCAATCCTCAATCCTCAATCCTCAGCACTCAGTCCTCAAACCTCAATGCTCAATCCTCAATCCCCAATCCTCAATCCTCAATCCTCAATCACCAATCCTCAACCTTCAATGCTCATTCCTCAATCCTCAATCCCCAATCCTCAATCTTCAACCATCAATCCTCAATCTTCAACACTCAATCCTCAATCCTCAATCCTCAATACTAACCATCAATCCTCAATTCTCGATACTCAATAGAATATCCTGAATTCTCAGGATTCAATACTGAAACCTCAACCCTCAAGCCTCAGCCCTCATCCTCCATCCTCAATCGCCAATCCTCAATCCTGAATCTTCAATCCTGAACATTCAATCTTCTATCCTCAATCCTCAAACCTCAATCCTCAATCCTCAATCCTCAGTGATCAATACTCAATCTTCAATACTCAATCCTCAATCCTCAATCCTCATTCTTCAAACCTCAATACCCAATTCTCAATCTTCATCCTCAATAATCAATCTCCAATCCTAGATCCTCAATCCTCAATCCTCAATCCCCAATCTTCAATCCTCAATAATCAATCTCCAATCCTAGATCCTCAATCCTCAATCCTCAATCCTCAATCCTCAATCGTCAACCTTCAGTCCTCAATACTCAATCTTCAATTCTCAATCTTCAATCCTCAATCCTCAATCCTCAATCCTCAGTACTCAATCCTGAATCCTCAATCTTCAATCCTCAATACTCAATCTTCAACCCTCAATCCTCAATCCTCAATCCTCAATCCTCAATCTTCAATCCTCAATCCTCAATCCTCAATCTTCAATCCTCAATACTCAATCTGCAATCCTCAATCCTCAAACCTCAGTCCCCAATCATCAATCGTCAATAATCAATCTCCAATCCTAGGTCCTCAATCCGCAACCCTCAATCCTCAATCATCAATCCTCATCCTTCAATCCTCAATACCCAATCCTCAATCTTCAATACTCAATCCTCAATCCTCAATCCCCAATCCTCAATATTCAACACACAACCCTCAGCCAACATTCCTCAATACTCAACCATCAATCCTCAATTCTCAATACTCAATAGAATATCCTGAATCCGCATGGTTCGGTACTCAAACCACAATATTCAATAATCAAATCTCAATCCTCAATCTTCAATCCTCAATACTCAATTTCAATCCTCAATCCTCAGTCTTCAACCCTCAATCCTCAATTATCAATCCTCAATCCTCAATCCTCAATCTTCTATCCTCAATACCCAATCTTCAAACCTCAATCCTCAATCCTCAATCCTAAATCCACAATCCTCAATCCTCAATCCTCAATCCTCAATCCTCAATACTCAATCTGCAATCCTCAAGCGTCAATCCTCAATCCTCAATGCTCATTCTTCAATCCTCAATACCCAATCCTCAATCTTCAATCCTCAATACTCAATCTTCACTCCTCAATCCTCAATCCTCAATCCTCGATCCTCAATCCTCAATCCTCAATCCTCAATCCTCAATCCTCAATACTCAATCTGCAATCCTCAATCCTCAATCCTCAATCCTCAATCCTCGTTCTTCAATCCTCAATACCCAATCCTCAATCTTCAATCCTGAATCCTCAATCCTCAATTCTCAATCCTCAATCCTCAATCCTCAGACCGCAAACATCAATATTCAACCCTCAGTCCTCGTCCTCTATCCACAACCATCAATCCTCAATACTCAATCTTCAATCATCAATATTCAGTCTTCAATCCTCAATTCCCAATCCTCAACCCTCAATACTCAATCCTCAATCTTCAATACTCAATCTTCAATCCTCAATCCTCAATCCTCAATCCTCGATCCTCAATCCTCAAACCTCAATCCTCAATCCTCAATATTCAATCATCAATACTCAATCTTCAATCCTCAATCCTCAATCCTCAATCCTCAATCCCCAATCCTTAATATTCAACACACAACCCTCAGCCAACAAACCTCAATACTCAACCATCAATCCTCAATTCTCAATACTCAATAGAATATCCTGAATTCGCATGGTTCGATACTCAATCCACAATATTCAATAATCAAATCTCAATCCTCAATCTTCAATCCTCAATACTCAATTTCAATCCTCAATCCTCAATCTTCAATCCTCAATCCTCAATTGTCAATCCTCAATCCTCAATCCTCAACCTTCAATCCACAATACTCAACCTTCAATCCTCAATCCTCAATCCTCAATCCTCAATCCTCAATCCTCAATCCTCAATCCTCAATCCTCAATCCTCAATCCTCAATACTCAATCTGCAATCCTCAATCCTCAATCCTCAATCCTCAATGCTCATTCTTCAATCCTCAATACCCAATCCTCAATCTTCAAACCTCAATCCTCAATCCTCAATTCTCAATCCTCAATTATCAATCCTCAGACCTCAAACATCAATATTCAACCCTCAGTTCTCGTCCTCAATCCACAACACTCAATCCTCAATCCTCAATCTTCAATCATCAATATTCAATCTTCAATCCTCAATCCTCAATCCTCAATCCTCAATCCTCAATCCTCAATCCTCAATCTTCAATCCTCAATCCTCAATCCTCAATCCTCAATCCTCAATCCTCAATCCTCAATCCTCAATCTTCAATCCTCAATCCTCAATCCTCAATCCTGAATTCTCAATCTTCAATCCTCAATACTCAATCTTCAATCCCCAATCCTCAATCCTCAATCCTCAATCCTCATTCATCAAACCTCAATCCTCAACCATCAGTCCTCATCCTCAATTCTCAATCCTCAATCCTCAATCCTCTATCCTCAATCTACAATCCTCAATAATCGATCTCCAATCATAGATCCTCAATCCCCAATCTTCAATCCTTAGTCCTCAATCCTCAAGCGTCAATTCTGAATCCTCAATCCTTAATCCTCAATCTTCAGACCTCAGTCCTAATCAATCTGTTGTCAATCCTCAATCCTCAATAGAATATCCTCAATTCAAAGTTTTCAATACTCAATACTCAATCTGCAATCTTCAAACCTCGATCCACAAACATCAATTCTCATCACTCAACACTCAACTCTCAGTCCTCAGTGTTCAATCCTCAATCCTCAATTCCCAATCTTCAATCCTCAATACTGAATCTTCAATCCTCAATCCCAATCCACAATCCTCAGTCCTCAGTCCTCAAACCTCAATCCTCAATCCTCAATCCCCAATCCTCAATCCTCAATTTTCAATCATCAATCCTCAATCTTCAATACTCAATCCTCAATCCCCAATCCTCAATCCTCATTCCTCAATCATCAATCCTCAATCTTCAATACTCAATTCTCAATCCTCAATCCTCAATCCTCAGTCATAAATCCTCAATCTTCAACACTCAATCGTCAATCCTCAGTCCTCAATCCTCAGTCCTCAATCCTCGTTCCTCAATCCTCAATCCTCATCCCTCAGTCCACATCCTCAATTCTCAATTCTCAATCCTCAATCCTCAATCCTCAATTTTCAATCCCCAAAAATCAATCTCCAATCCTAGATCCTCAATCCCCAATCCTCAGTCCTTAATCCTCAATCTTCAATCCCCAATCGCCAGTCCTCAATCTTCAATCCTCTATGCTCAATCGTCAATCCTCAAGCCTCAGTCCTCAATCCTCAATCCTCAATCCTCAAACCTCAATCCTCAACCGTCAGTCCTCGTCCTCAATCCTCAACCCTCAATCATCAATCCTTAACCTTCAATCATCAATACTCAACCTTCAATCCTCAATACTCAATCCTCAATCGTCAATCCTCAATCCCCAATCCTCAATCTTCAATGCTCAATCCTCAATCCTCAATCCTCAATCCTCAATCCTCAATCCTCAATCTTCAATAATCAATACTCAATCTTCAATCCTCAATCCTCAATCCTCAATCCTCAATCCTCAACCCTCAATCCTGAATCCTCAATCTTGAATCCACAATACTCAATCTGCAATCCTCAATCCTCAATCCTCAGTGATCAACACTCAATCTTCAGTACTCAATCCTCAATCCTCAATCCTCAATCCTCAATCCTCAATCCTCAATCCTCATACTTCAATCCTCAATACACAATCCTCAATCTTCAACCCTCAATCCTCAATCCTCAATTCTCAACCCTCAATCCTTAATCCTCAGACCTCAAACATTAATATTCAACCCTCAGTCCTCGTCCTCAATCCACAACACTCAATCCTCAGTCCTCAATCTTCAATCATCAATAATCAATCTTCAATCCTAAATCATCAATCCTCAATCCTTAATCCTCAATCCTCAATATTCATCACTCAACCCTCAACCATCAATCCTCAATGCTCAACCATCAATCCTCAATTCTCAATACTCAATAGAACATCCTGAATCCTTATGGTTCAATACTCAATCCAGAATATTCAATAATCAAATCTCAAACCTCAAGCATCAATTCTCAACACAATCCTCAACACTCAGTCCTCTCTCTTCAATCCTACATCCTCAACCCTCAATCCTCAAGCGTCAATCCTCAGTCTTCAATCCTCAATCCTCAATCGTCAGTCTTCAATCCTCAATACTCAATCTTCAATCCTCAATCCTCAAACCTCAATCCTCAATTCTCATTCTTCAATCCTCAATACCCGATCCTCAATCTTCAATCCTCAGTACTCAATCCTCAATTCTCAATCATCAATCCTCAGTCCTCAGTCCTCAAACCTCAATCCTCAACCCTCAGCCCTCATCCTCAATCCTCAATCCTCAATCCTCAATACTCAGCCCTCAGTCCTCATGCCTCAATGCTCAATCCTCAATCCCCAATCCTCAATCCTCAATCCTCAATCATCAATCCTCAATCCTCAATCTTCAATCCTCAATCCTCCATCCTCAATCTTCAATCCTCAATACTCAATCTGCAATCCTCAATCATCAAACCTCAGTCCCCAATCATCAATCGTCAATAATCAATCTCCAATCCTAGGTCCTCAATCCGCAACCCTCAATCCTCAATCCTCAATCCTCATCCTTCAATCCTCAATACCCAATCCTCAATCTTCAAACCTCAATCCTCAATACTCAATCTGCAATCCTCAATCATCAAACCTCAGTCCCCAATCATCAATCGTCAATAATCAATCTCCAATCCTAGGTCCTCAATCCGCAACCCTCAATCCTCAATCCTCAATCCTCATCCTTCAATCCTCAATACCCAATCCTCAATCTTCAAACCTCAATCCTCAATCCTCAATTCTCAATCCTCAATTATCAATCCTCAGACCTCAAACATCAATATTCAACCCTCAGTCCTCGTCCTCAATCCACAACACTCAATCCTCAGTCCTCAATCTTCAATCCTCAATCCTCAATACTCAATCTGCCATCCTCAATCCTCAATCCTCAAACCTCAATCCTCATTCTTCAGTCCTCAATACCCAATCCTCAATCTTCTATTCTCAATCCTCAATCCTCAATTCTCAATCCTCAATCCTCAATCCTCAGAACGCAAACATCAATATTCAACCCTCAGTCCTCGTCCTCTATCCACAACCATCAATCCTCAATCCTCAATCTTCAATCATCAATATTCAATCTTCAATCCTCAATTCCCAATCCTCAACCCTCAATACTCAATCCTCAATCTTCAATACTCAATCTTCAATCCTCAATCCTCAATCCTCAATCCTCGATCCTCAATCCTCAAACCTCAATCCTCAATCCTCAATATTCAATCATCAATACTCAATCTTCAATCCTCAATCCTCAATCCTCAATCCTCAATCCCCAATCCTCAATATTCAACACACAACCCTCAGCCAACAATCCTCAATACTCAACCATCAATCCTCAATTCTCAATACTCAATAGAATATCCTGAATTCGCATGGTTCGATACTCAATCCACAATATTCAATAATCAAATCTCAATCCTCAATCCTCAATCCTCAATCCTCAATCCTCAATCCTCAATCCTCAATCCTCAATCCTCAATTCGCAATCCTCAATCTTCAACCCTCAATACTCAATCTTCAATTCTCAATCTTCAATCCTCAATCCTCAATCCTCAATCCTCAACCTTCAATGCTCAATACTCAATCTTCAATCCTCAATCCTCAATCCTCAATCCTCAATCCTCAGTCTTCAATCCTCAATCCTCAAACCTCAATCTTCAATCCTCAATACTCAATCTGCAATCCTCAATCCTCAAACCTCAATCCTCAATCCTCATACTTCAATCCTCAATACACAATCCTCAATCTTCAATCCTCAATCCTCAATCCTCAATTCTCAACCCTCAATCCTTAATCCTCAGACCTCAAACATCAATATTCAACGCTCAGTCCTCGTCCTCAATCCACAACACTCAATCCTCAGTCCTCAATCTTCAATCATCAATAATCAATCTTCAATCCTCAATCATCAATCCTCAATCCTTAATCCTCAATCCTCAATATTCATCACTCAACCCTCAACCATCAATCCTCAATACTCAACCATCAATCCTCAATTCTCAATACTCAATAGAACATCCTGAATTCTGATGGTTCAATACTCAATCCAGAATATTCAATAATCAAACCTCAAACCTCAAGCATCAATTCTCAACACTCAATCCTCAACACTCAGTCCTCTCTCTTCAATACTACATACTCAACCCTCAATCCTCAAGCGTCAATCCTCAATACTCAATCCTCAATCCTCAATCATCAATCCTCAATCTTCAATACTCGATCCTCAATCCTCAATTCTCAATCCTCAATACTCAACCATCAATCCTAAATTCTCAATGCTCAATAGAATATCCTGAATTCTCAGGATTCTATACTCATACCTCAATCCTCAAACCTCAGCCCTCATTCTCAATCCTCAATCCTCAATCCTCAATATTCAATCCCCAATACTCAATCTTCAATCCTCAATCCTCAATCCTCAATCCTCAATCCTCAATCCTCAGTCATAAATCCTCAATCTTCAATCCTCAATCCTCAATCCTCAATCCTCAATCCTCAATCCTCAATCCTGAATCCTCAATCTTCAATCCACAAGACTCAATCTGCAATCCTCAATCCTCAATCCTCAGTGATCAATACTCAATCTTCAATACTCAATCCTCAATCCTCAATCCTCAATCCTCAACCCTCAATCCTCAATCCCCAATCCTCATTTCTCAACCCTCAATCCTCAACCCTTAGTCCTCATCCTCAATTCTCAATTCTCAATCCTCAATCCTCAATTCTCAATCTTCATCCTCAATATTCAATCTCCAATCCTAGATACTCAATCCTCAATCCTCAATCCTCAATCCTCAATCCTCATTCTTCAAACCTCAATCCTCATTCTTCAAACCTCAATACCCAATCCTCAGTCTTCAATCCTCAATGCTCAATCCTCAATCCTCAAGCCTCAGTCCTCAATCCTCAATCCTCAATCCTCAATCCTCAAACCTCAATCCTCAATCTTCAATCATCAATCCTCTATCTTCAACATTCAATCCTCAATCCTCAATCCTCAATACTAACCATCAATCCTCAATTCTCGGTACTCAATAGAATATCCTGAATTCTCAGGATTCAATACTGAAACCTCAATCCTCAACCCTCAGCCCTCATCCTCCATTCTCAATCGCCAATCCTCAATCCTGAATGTTCTATCCTCAACATTCAATCTTCAATCCTCAATCCTCAAACCTCAATCCTCAATCCTCAATCCTCAGTGATCAATAATCAATCTCCAATCCTAGATCCTCAATCCTCAATCCTCAACCCTCAATCCTCATTCTTCAAACCTCAATACCCAATCATCAATCTTCAATCCTCAATGCTCAATCCTCAATCCTCAAGCCGCAGTCCTCAATCCTCAATCCTCAATCCTCTAACCTCAATCCTCAACCCTCAGCCCTCATTCTCAATCCTCAATCCTCAATCCTCAATATTCAATCCCCAATACTCAATCTTCAATCCTCAATCCTCAATCCTCAATCCTCAGCACTCAGTCCTCAAACCTCAATGCTCAATCCTCAATCCCCAATCCTCAATCCTCAATCCTCAATCACCAATCCTCAATCTTCAATGCTCATTCCTCAATCCTCAATCCCCAATCCTCAATCTTCAATCATCAATCCTCAATCTTCAACACTCAATCCTCAATCCTCAATCCTCAATACTAACCATCAATCCTCAATTCTCGATACTCAATAGAATATCCTGAATTCTCAGGATTCAATACTGAAACCTCAACCCTCAAGCCTCAGCCCTCACCCTCCATCCTCAATCGCCAATCCTCAATCCTGAATCTTCAATCCTGAACATTCAATCTTCTATCCTCAATCCTCAAACCTCAATCCTCAATCCTCAATCCTCAGTGATCAATACTCAATCTACAATACTCAATCCTCAATCCTCAATCCTCATTCTTCAAACCTCAATACCCAATTCTCAATCTTCATCCTCAATAATCAATCTCCAATCCTAGATCCTCAATCCTCAATCCTCAATCCCCAATCTTCAATCCTCAATAATCAATCTCCAATCCTAGATCCTCAATCCTCAATCCTCAATCCTCAATCCTCAATCGTCAACCTTCAGTCCTCAATACTCAATCTTCAATTCTCAATCTTCAATCCTCAATCCTCAATCCTCAATCCTCAGTACTCAATCCTGAATCCTCAATCTTCAATCCTCAATACTCAATCTTCAACCCTCAATCCTCAATCCTCAATCCTCAATCCTCAATCTTCAATCCTCAATCCTCAATCCTCAATCTTCAATCCTCAATACTCAATCTGCAATCCTCAAACCTCAAACCTCAGTCCCCAATCATCAATCGTCAATAATCAATCTCCAATCCTAGGTCCTCAATCCGCAACCCTCAATCCTCAACCCTCAATCCTCATCCTTCAATCCTCAATACCCAATCCTCAATCTTCAATACTCAATCCTCAATCCTCAATCCCCAATCCTCAATATTCAACACACAACCCTCAGCCAACGTTCCTCAATACTCAACCATCAATCCTCAATTCTCAATACTCAATAGAATATCCTGAATCCGCATGGTTCGGTTATCAAACCACAATATTCAATAATCAAATCTCAATCCTCAATCTTCAATCCTCAATACTCAATTTCAATCCTCAATCCTCAGTCTTCAACCCTCAATCCTCAATTATCAATCCTCAATCCTCAATTATCAATCCTCAATCCTCAATCCTCAATCTTCAATCCTCAATACTCAATCTTCAATCCTCAATCCTCAATCCTCAATCCTCAATCCACAATCCTCAATCCTCAATCCTCAATCCTCAATCCTCAATACTCAATCTGCAATCCTCAAGCGTCAATCCTCAATCCTCAATGCTCATTCTTCAATCCTCAATACCCAATCCTCAATCTTCAATCCTCAATACTCAATCTTCACTCCTCAATCCTCAATCCTCAATCCTCGATCCTCAATCCTCAATCCTCAATCCTCAACCCTCAATCCTCAATACCCAATCTGCAATCCTCAATCCTCAATCCTCAATCCTCAATCCTCATTCTTCAATCCTCAATACCCAATCCTCAATCTTCAATCCTCAATCCTCAATCCTCAATTCTCAATCCTCAATCCTCAATCCTCAGACCGCAAACATCAATATTCAACCCTCAGTCCTCGTCCTCTATCCACAACCATCAATCCTCAATCCTCAATCTTCAATCATCAATATTCAGTCTTCAATCCTCAATTCCCAATCCTCAACCCTCAATACTCAATCCTCAATCTTCAATACTCAATCTTCAATCCTCAATCCTCAATCCTCAATCCTCGATCCTCAATCCTCAAACCTCAATCCTCAATCCTCAATATTCAATCATCAATACTCAATCTTCAATCCTCAATCCTCAATCCTCAATCCTCAATCCCCAATCCTCAATATTCAACACACAACCCTCAGCCAACAAACCTCAATACTCAACCATCAATCCTCAATTCTCAATACTCAATAGAATATCCTGAATTCGCATGGTTCGATACTCAATCCACAATATTCAATAATCAAATCTCAATCCTCAATCTTCAATCCTCAATACTCAATTTCAATCCTCAATCCTCAATCTTCAATCCTCAATCCTCAATTGTCAATCCTCAATCCTCAATCCTCAACCTTCAATCCACAATACTCAACCTTCAATCCTCAATCCTCAATCCTCAATCCTCAATCCTCAATCCTCAATCCTCAATCCTCAATCCTCAATCCTCAATACTCAATCTGCAATCCTCAATCCTCAATCCTCAATCCTCAATGCTCATTCTTCAATCCTCAATACCCAATCCTCAATCTTCAAACCTCAATCCTCAATCCTCAATTCTCAATCCTCAATTATCAATCCTCAGACCTCAAACATCAATATTCAACCCTCAGTTCTCGTCCTCAATCCACAACACTCAATCCTCAATCCTCAATCTTCAATCATCAATATTCAATCTTCAATCCTCAATCCTCAATCCTCAATCCTCAATCCTCAATCCTCAATCTTCAATCCTCAATCCTCAATCCTCAATCCTCAATTCTCAACACTCAATCCTTAATCCTCAGACCTCAAACATCAATATTCAACCCTCAGTCCTCGTCCTCAATCCACAACACTCAATCCTCAGTCCTCAATCTTCAATCATCAATAATCAATCTTCAATCCTCAATCATCAATCCTCAATCCTTAATCCTCAATCCTCAATATTCATCACTCAACCCTCAACCATCAATCCTCAATACTCAACCATCAATCCTCAATTCTCAATACTCAATAGAACATCCTGAATCCTTATGGTTCAATACTCAATCCAGAATATTCAATAATCAAATCTCAAACCTCAAGCATCAATTCTCAACACTCAATCCTCAACACTCAGTCCTCTCTCTTCAATCCTACATCCTCAACCCTCAATCCTCAAGCGTCAATCCTCAGTACTCAATTCTCAATCCTCAATCGTCAGTCTTCAATCCTCAATACTCAATCTTCAATCCTCAATCCTCAAACCTCAATCCTCAATCCTCATTCTTCAATCCTCAATACCCAATCCTCAATCTTCAATCCTCAGTACTCAATCCTCAATTCTCAATCATCAATCCTCAGTCCTCAGTCCTCAAACCTCAATCCTCAACCCTCAGCCCTCATCCTCAATCCTCAATCCTCAATCCTCAAAACTCAGCCCTCAGTCCTCAAGCCTCAATGCTCAATCCTCAATCCCCAATCCTCAATCCTCAATCCTCAATCATCAATCCTCAATCTTCAATACTCAATCCTCATTCCTCAATCCTCAGTCCTCTATATTCAACACTCAACCCTCAACCATCAATCCTCAATTGTCAATACTCAATAGAACATCCTGAATTCTGATGGTTCAATACTCAATCCAGAATATTCAATAATTAAACCTCAAACCTCAACCATCAATTCTCAACACTCAAACCTCAACACTCAGTCCTCTCACTTCAATACTACATCCTCAACCCTCAATCCTCAAGCGTCAATCCTCAATACTCAATCCTCAATCCTCAATCATCAATCCTCAATCTTCAATACTCAATCCTCAATCCTCAATTCTCAATCCTCAATACTCAACCATCAATCCTAAATTATCAATGCTCAATAGAATATCCTGAATTCTCAGGATTCTATACTCATACCTCAATCCTCAAACCTCATCCCTCATTCTCAATCCTCAATCCTCAATCCTGAATATTCAATCCCCAATACTCAATCTTCAATCCTCAATCCTCAATCCTCAATCCTCAATCCTCAATCCTCAGTCATAAATCCTCAATCTTCAACACTCAATCGTCAATCCTCAGTCCTCAATCCTCAATCCTCAATCCTCGTTCCTCAATCCTCAATCCTCATCCCTCAGTCCACATCCTCAATTCTCAATTCTCAATTCTCAATCCTCAATCCTCAATCCTCAATTTTCAATCCCCAAAAATCAATCTCCAATCCTAGATCCTCAATCCCCAATCCTCAGTCCTTAACCATCAATCTTCAATCCTCAATCGCCAGTCCTCAATCTTCAATCCTCTATGCTCAATCGTCAATCCTCAAGCCTCAGTCCTCAATCCTCAATCCTCAATCCTCAAACCTCAATCCTCAACCGTCAGTCCTCGTCCTCAATCCTCAACCCTCAATCATCAATCCTCAACCTTCAATCATCAATACTCAACCTTCAATCCTCAATACTCAATCCTCAATCGTCAATCCTCAATCCCCAATCCTCAATCTTCAATGCTCAATCCTCAATCCTCAATCCTCAATCCTCAATCCTCAATCTTCAATAATCAATACTCAATCTTCAATCCTCAATCCTCAATCCTCAACCCCCAACCATCAATCCTCAATACTCAACCATCAATCCTCAATTCTCAATACTCAATAGAACATCCTGAATTCTTATGGTTCAATACTCAATCCAGAATATCCAATAATCAAACCTCAAACCTCAAGCATCAATACTCAACACTCAATCCTCAACACTCAGTCCTCTCTCTTCAATTCTACATCCTCAACCCTCAATCCTCAAGCGTCAATTCTGAATCCTCAATCCTTAATCCTCAATCTTCAGACCTCAGTCCTAATCAATCTGTTGTCAATCCTCAATCCTCAATAGAATATCCTCAATTCAAAGTTTTTAATACTCAATACTCAATCTGCAATCTTCAAACCTCGATCCACAAACATCAATTCTCATCACTCAACACTCAACTCTCAGTCCTCAGTGTTCAATCCTCAATCCTCAATTCCCAATCTTCAATCCTCAATACTGAATCTTCAATCCTCAATCCCAATCCACAATCCTCAGTCCTCAGTCCTCAAACCTCAATCCTCAATCCTCAATCCCCAATCCTCAATCCTCAATTTTCAATCATCAATCCTCAATCTTCAATACTCAATCCTCAATCCCCAATCCTCAATCCTCATTCCTCAATCCTCAATCCTCAGTGATCAATACTCAATCTTCAGTACTCAATCCTCAATCCTCAATCCTCAATCCTCAATCCTCAATCCTCAATCCTCATACTTCAATCCTCAATACACAATCCTCAATCTTCAACCCTCAATCCTCAATCCTCAATTCTCAACCCTCAATCCTTAATCCTCAGACCTCAAACATTAATATTCAACCCTCAGTCCTCGTCCTCAATCCACAACACTCAATCCTCAGTCCTCAATCTTCAATCATCAATAATCAATCTTCAATCCTCAATCATCAATCCTCAATCCTTAATCCTCAATCCTCAATTTTCATCACTCACCCTCAACCATCAATCCTCAATGCTCAACCATCAATCCTCAATTCTCAATACTCAATAGAACATCCTGAATCCTTATGGTTCAATACTCAATCCAGAATATTCAATAATCAAATCTCAAACCTCAAGCATCAATTCTCAACACACAATCCTCAACACTCAGTCCTCTCTCTTCAATCCTACATCCTCAACCCTCAATCCTCAAGCGTCAATCCTCAGTCTTCAATCCTCAATTCTCAATCGTCAGTCTTCAATCCTCAATACTCAATCTTCAATCCTCAATCCTCAAACCTCAATCCTCAATTCTCATTCTTCAATCCTCAATACCCAATCCTCAATCTTCAATCCTCAGTACTCAATCCTCAATTCTCAATCATCAATCCTCAGTCCTGAGTCCTCAAACCTCAATCCTCAACCCTCAGCCCTCATCCTCAATCCTCAATCCTCAATCCTCAATACTCAGCCCTCAGTCCTCAAGCCACAATGCTCAATCCTCAATCTCCAATCCTCAATCCTCAATCCTCAATCATCAATCCTCAATCTTCAATACTCAATCCTCATTCCTCAATCCTCAGTCCTCTATATTCAACACTCAACCCTCAACCATCAATCCTCAATTGTCAATACTCAATAGAACATCCTGAATTCTGATGGTTCAATACTCAATCCAGAATATTCAATAATCAAACCTCAAACCTCAAGCATCAATTCTCAACACTCAATCCTCAACACTCAGTCCTCTCTCTTCAATACTACATCCTCAACCCTCAATCCTCAAGCGTCAATCCTCAATACTCAATCCTCAATCCTCAATCATCAATCCTCAATCTTCAATACTCAATCCTCAATCCTCAATTCTCAATCCTCAATACTCAACCATCAATCCTAAATTCTCAATGCTCAATAGAATATCCTGAATTCTCAGGATTCTATACTCATACCTCAATCCTCAAACCTCAGCCCTCATTCTCAGTCCTCAATCCTCAATCCTCAATATTCAATCCCCAATACTCAATCTTCAATCCTCAATCCTCAATCCTCAATCCTCAATCCTCAGTCATAAATCCTCAATCTTCCACACTCAATCGTCAATCCTCAGTCCTCAATCCTCAATCCTCAATCCTCGTTCCTCAAACCTCAATCCTCATCCCTCAGTCCACATCCTCAATTCTCAATTCTCAATCCTCAATCCTCAATCCTCAATTTTCAATCCCCAAAAATCAATCTCCAATCCTAGATCCTCAATCCCCAATCCTCAGTCCTTAATCCTCAATCTTCAATCCTCAATCGCCAGTCCGCAATCTTCAATCCTCTATGCTCAATCGTCAATCCTCAAGCCTCAGTCCTCAATCCTCAATCCTCAATCCTCAAACCTCAATCATCAATCCTCAACCTTCAATCTTCAATACTCAACCTTCAATCCTCAATAGTCAATCCTCAATCGTCAATCCTCAATCCCCAATCCTCAATCTTCAATGCTCAATCCTCAATCCTCAATCCTCAATCCTCAATCCTCAATCTTCAATAATCAATACTCAATCTTCAATCCTCAATCCTCAATCCTCAATCCTCAATCCTCAATCCTCAATCCTGAATCCTCAATCTTCAATCCACAAGACTCAATCTGCAATCCTCAATCCTCAATCCTCAGTGATCAATACTCAATCTTCAATACTCAATCCTCAATCCTCAATCCTCAATCCTCAACCCTCAATCCTCAATCCCCAATCCTCATTTCTCAACCCTCAATCCTCAACCCTTAGTCCTCATCCTCAATTCTCAATTCTCAATCCTCAATCCTCAATTCTCAATCTTCATCCTCAATAATCAATCTCCAATCCTAGATACTCAATCCTCAATCCTCAATCCCCAATCTTCAATCCTCTATATTCAATCTCCAATCCTAGATCCTCAATCCTCAATCCTCAATCCTCAACCCTCAATCCTCATTCTTCAAACCTCAATACCCAATTCTCAATCTTCATCCTCAATAATCAATCTCCAATCCTAGATCCTCAATCCTCAATCCTCAATCCCCAATCTTCAATCCTCAATAATCAATCTCCAATCCTAGATCCTCAATCCTCAATCCTCAATCCTCAATCCTCAATCCTCATTCTTCAAACCTCAATACCCAATCCTCAGTCTTCAATCCTCAATGCTCAATCCTCAATCCTCAAGCCTCAGTCCTCAATCCTCAATCCTCAATCCTCAATCCTCAAACCTCAATCCTCAATCTTCAATCATCAATCCTCTATCTTCAACACTCAATCCTCAATCCTCAATCCTCAGTACTAACCATCAATCCTCAATTCTCTGTACTCAATAGAATATCCTGAATTCTCAGGATTCAATACTGAAACCTCAATCCTCAACCCTCAGCCCTCATCCTCCATTCTCAATCGCCAATCCTCAATCCTGAATGTTCAATCCTCAACATTCAATCTTCAATCCTCAATCCTCAAACCTCAATCCTCAATCCTCAATCCTCAGTGATCAATAATCAATCTCCAATCCTAGATCCTCAATCCTCAATCCTCAATCCCCAATCTTCAATCCTCAATAATCAATCTCCAATCCTAGATCCTCAATCCTCAATCCTCAATCCTCAACCCTCAATCCTCATTCTTCAAACCTCAATACCCAATCATCAATCTTCAATCCTCAATGCTCAATCCTCAATCCTCAAGCCTCAGTCCTCAATCCTCAATCCTCAATCCTCTAACCTCAATCCTCAACCCTCAGCCCTCATTCTCAATCCTCAATCCTCAATCCTCAATATTCAATCCCCAATACTCAATCTTCAATCCTCAATCCTCAATCCTCAATCCTCAGCACTCAGTCCTCAAACCTCAATGCTCAATCCTCAATCCCCAATCCTCAATCCTCAATCCTCAATCACCAATCCTCAATCTTCAATGCTCATTCCTCAATCCTCAATCCCCAATCCTCAATCTTCAATCATCAATCCTCAATCTTCAACACTCAATTCTCAATCCTCAATCCTCAATACTAACCATCAATCCTCAATTCTCGATACTCAATAGGAAATCCTGAATTCTCAGGATTCAATACTGAAACCTCAACCCTCAAGCCTCAGCCCTCATCCTCCATCCTCAATCGCCAATCCTCAATCCTGAATCTTCAATCCTGAGCATTCAATCTTCTATCCTCAATCCTCAAACCTCAATCCTCAATCCTCAATCCTCAGTGATCAATACTCAATCTTCAATACTCAATCCTCAACCCTCAATCCTCATTCTTCAAACCTCAATACCCAATTCTCAATCTTCATCCTCAATAATCAATCTCCAATCCTAGATCCTCAATCCTCAATCCTCAATCCCCAATCTTCAATCCTCAATAATCAATCTCCAATCCTAGATCCTCAATCCTCAATCCTCAATCCTCAATCCTCAATCGTCAACCTTCAGTCCTCAATACTCAATCGTCAATTCTCAATCTTCAATCCTCAATCCTCAATCCTCAATCCTCAGTACTCAATCCTGAATCCTCAATCTTCAATCCTCAATACTCAATCTTCAACCCTCAATCCTCAATCCTCAATCCTCAATCCTCAATCTTCAATCCTCAATCCTCAATCCTCAATCTTCAATCCTCAATACTCAATCTGCAATCCTCAATCCTCAAACCTCAGTCCCCAATCATCAATCGTCAATAATCAATCTCCAATCCTAGGTCCTCAATCCGCAACCCTCAATCCTCAATCCTCAATCCTCATCCTTCAATCCTCAATGCCCAATCCTCAATCTTCAAACCTCAATCCTCAATCCTCAATTCTCAATCCTCAATTATCAATCCTCAGACCTCAAACATCAATATTCAACCCTCAGTTCTCGTCCTCAATCCACAACACTCAATCCTCAATCCTCAATCTTCAATCATCAATATTCAATCTTCAATCCTCAATCCTCAATCCTCAATCCTCAATCCTCAATCCTCAATCCTCAATCTTCAATCCTCAATCCTCAATCCTCAATCCTCAATCCTCAATCCTCAATCCTAAATCCTCAATCTTCAATCCTCAATCCTCCATCCTCAATCCTGAACTCTCAATCTTCAATCCTCAATACTCAATCTTCAATCCCCAATCCTCAATCCTCAATCCTCAATCCTCATTCATCAAACCTCAATCCTCAACCATCAGTCCTCATCCTCAATTCTCAATCCTCAATCCTCAATCCTCTATCCTCAATCTTCAATCCTCAATAATCGATCTCCAATCATAGATCCTCAATCCCCAATCTTCAATCCTTAGTCCTCAATCCTCAATCCTCAATCCTCAATCCTCAATATTCAATCCTCAATCCTCGATCCTCATTCCTCAGTCGTCAATTCTCAATCCTAAATCCACAATCCTCAATATTCAATCCTCAATACTCAACCTTCAATCCTCAATACTCAATCCTCAATCCTCAATCCTCAATCCTCAGTCATAAATCCTCAATCTTCAATACTCAATCTTCAATCCTCAATCCTCAATCCTCAACCCTCAATCCTCAATCCTCAATTCTCAATCTTCAATCCTCAATAATCAATCTCCAATCCTAGATCCGCAATCCCCAATCTTCAATCCTTAATCCTCAATCTTTAATCCTTAATCCTCAGTCGTCAATCTTCAATCCTCAATACTCAGTTTTCAATCCTCAATCCTCAATCCTCAATCGTCAATCCTCATTCCTCAATCCTCAATACCCAATCCTCAATCTTAAATCCTCAATCCTCAATCCTCAATCCTCAATCCTCAATCCTCAGTCCTCAAACATCAGTCCTGAATCCTCAATCCTGAATCCTCAATCTTCAGCCCTCAGTCCTCAACAATCGGTTGTCAATCCTCAATCCTCAATAGAATATGATCAATTCACAGATTTCAATACTCAATACTCAATCTCCAATCTTCAAGTCTCTATCCTCAAACGTCAATTCTCATCACTCAACCCTCAACACTCAGTCCCCAATCCTCAATATTCAATCCTCAATCCTCCGTTCTCAATCCACGATCCTCAACCTTCAATCCTCAATACTGAATCTTCAATCCTCAATCCTCAATCCTCAATCCTCAATTCTCAACACTCAATCCTTAATCCTCAGACCTCAAACATCAATATTCAACCCTCAGTCCTCGTCGTCAATCCACAACACTCAATCCTCAGTCCTCAATATTCAATCATCAATATTCAATCTTCAATCCTCAATCCTCAATCCTCAATCCTCAATTCGCAATCCTCAATCTTCAACCCTCAATACTCAATCTTCAATTCTCAATCTTCAATCCTCAATCCTCAATCCTCAATCCTCAACCTTCAATGCTCAATACTCAATCTTCAATCCTCAATCCTCAATCCTCAATCCTCAATCCTCAATCTTCAATCCTCAATCCTCAAACCTCAATCTTCAATCCTCAATACTCAATCTGCAATCCTCTATCCTCAAACCTCAATCCTCAATCCTCATACTTCAATCCTCAATACACAATCCTCAATCTTCAATCCTCAATCCTCAATCCTCAATCCTCAATTCTCAACCCTCAATCCTTAATCCTCAGACCTCAAACATCAATATTCAACCCTCAGTCCTCGTCCTCAATCCACAACACTCAATCCTCAGTCCTCAATCTTCAATCATCAATAATCAATCTTCAATCCTCAATCATCAATCCTCAATCCTTAATCCTCAATCCTCAATATTCATCACTCAACCCTCAACCATCAATCCTCAATACTCAACCATCAATCCTCAATTCTCAATACTCAATAGAACATCCTGAATCCTTATGGTTCAATACTCAATCCAGAATATTCAATAATCAAATCTCAAACCTCAAGCATCAATTCTCAACACTCAATCCTCAACACTCAGTCCTCTCTCTTCAATCCTACATCCTCAACCCTCAATCCTCAAGCGTCAATCCTCAGTACTCAATCCTCAATCCTCAATCGTCAGTCTTCAATCCTCAATACTCAATCTTCAATCCTCAATCCTCAAACCTCAATCCTCAATCCTCATTCTTCAATCCTCAATACCCAATCCTCAATCTTCAATCCTCAGTACTCAATCCTCAATTCTCAATCATCAATCCTCAGTCCTCAGTCCTCAAACCTCAATCCTCAACCCTCAGCCCTCATCCTCAATCCTCAATCCTCAATCCTCAAAACTCAGCCCTCAGTCCTCAAGCCTCAATGCTCAATCCTCAATCCCCAATCCTCAATCCTCAATCCTCAATCATCAATCCTCAATCTTCAATACTCAATCCTCATTCCTCAATCCTCAGTCCTCTATATTCAACACTCAACACTCAACCATCAATCCTCAATTGTCAATACTCAATAGAACATCCTGAATTCTGATGGTTCAATACTCAATCCAGAATATTCAATAATTAAACCTCAAACCTCAACCATCAATTCTCAACACTCAATCCTCAACACTCAGTCCTCTCACTTCAATACTACATCCTCAACCCTCAATCCTCAAGCGTCAATCCTCAATACTCAATCCTCAATCCTCAATCATCAATCCTCAATCTTCAATACTCAATCCTCAATCCTCAATTCTCAATCCTCAATACTCAACCATCAATCCTAAATTATCAATGCTCAATAGAATATCCTGAATTCTCAGGATTCTATACTCATACCTCAATCCTCAAACCTCAGCCCTCATTCTCAATCCTCAATCCTCAATCCTCAATATTCAATCCCCAATACTCAATCTTCAATCCTCAATCCTCAATCCTCAATCCTCAATCCTCAATCCTCAATCCTCAGTCATAAATCCTCAATCTTCAACACTCAATCGTCAATCCTCAGTCCTCAATACTAACCATCAATCCTCAATTCTCGATACTCAATAGAATATCCTGAATTTTCAGGATTCTATACTCAAACCTCAATCCTCAACCCTCAGCCCTCATTCTCAATCCTCAATCCTCAATCCTCAATATTCAATCCCCAATACTCAATCTTCAATCCTCAATCCTCAATCCTCAATCCTCAGCACTCAGTCCTCAAACATCAATGCTCAATCCTCAATCCCCAATCCTCAATCCTCAATCCTCAATCACCAATCCTCAATCTTCAATGCTCATTCCTCAATCCTCAATCCCCAATCCTCAATCTTCAATCATCAATCCTCAATCTTCAACTCTCAATCCTCAATCCTCAATCCTCAATACTAACCATCAATCCTCAATTCTCGATACTCAATAGAATATCCTGAATTCTCAGGATTCAATACTGAAACCTCAACCCTCAAGCCTCAGCCCTCATCCACCATCCTCAATCGCCAATCCTCAATCCTGAATCTTCAATCCTGAACATTCAATTTTCTATCCTCAATCCTCAAACCTCAATCCTCAATCCTCAATCCTCAGTGATCAATACTCAATCTTCAATACTCAATCCTCAATCCTCAATCCTCATTCTTCAAACCTCAATACCCAATTCTCAATCTTCATCCTCAATAATCAATCTCCAATCCTAGATCCTCAATCCTCAATCCTCAATCCCCAATCTTCAATCCTCAATAATCAATCTCCAATCCTAGATCCTCAATCCTCAATCCTCAATCCTCAATCCTCAATCGTCAACCTTCAGTCCTCAATACTCAATCTTCAATTCTCAATCTTCAATCCTCAATCCTCAATCCTCAATCCTCAGTACTCAATCCTGAATCCTCAATCTTCAATCCTCAATACTCAATCTTCAACCCTCAATCCTCAATCCTCAATCCTCAATCCTCAATCTTCAATCCTCAATCCTCAATCCTCAATCTTCAATCCTCAATACTCAATCTGCAATCCTCAATCCTCAAACCTCAGTCCCCAATCATTAATCGTCAATAATCAATCTCCAATCCTAGGTCCTCAATCCACAACCCTCAATCCTCAATCCTCAATCCTCATCCTTCAATCCTCAATACCCAATCCTCAATCTTCAATACTCAATCCTCAATCCTCAATCCCCAATCCTCAATATTCAACACACAACCCTCAGCCAACATTCCTCAATACTCAACCATCAATCCTCAATTCTCAATACTCAATAGAATATCCTGAATCCGCAAGGTTCGGTACTCAAACCACAATATTCAATAATCAAATCTGAATCCTCAATCTTCAATCCTCAATACTCAATTTCAATCCTCAATCCTCAGTCTTCAACCCTCAATCCTCAATTATCAATCCTCAATCCTCAATCCTCAATCTTCTATCCTCAATACCCAATCTTCAATCCTCAATCCTCAATCCTCAATCCTAAATCCACAATCCTCAATCCTCAATCCTCAATCCTCAATACTCAATCTGCAATCCTCAAGCGTCAATCCTCAATCCTCAATGCTCATTCTTCAATCCTCAATACCCAATCCTCAATCTTCAATCCTCAATACTCAATCTTCACTCCTCAATCCTCAATCCTCAATCCTCGATCCTCAATCCTCAATCCTCAATCCTCAATCCTCAATCCTCAATACTCAATCTGCAATCCTCAATCCTCAATCCTCAATCCTCAATCCTCGTTCTTCAATCCTCAATACCCAATCCTCAATCTTCAATCCTCAATCCTCAATCCTCAATTCTCAATCCTCAATCCTCAATCCTCAGACCGCAAACATCAATATTCAACCCTCAGTCCTCGTCCTCTATCCACAACCATCAATCCTCAATCCTCAATCTTCAATCATCAATATTCAGTCTTCAATCCTCAATTCCCAATCCTCAACCCTCAATACTCAATCCTCAATGTTCAATACTCAATCTTCAATCCTCAATCCTCAATCCTCAATCCTCGATCCTCAATCCTCAAACCTCAATCCTCAATCCTCAATATTCAATCATCAATACTCAATCCTCAATCCTCAATCCTCAATCCTCAATCCTCAATCTTCAATCCTCAATCCTCAATCCTCAATCCTCAATCCTCAATCCTCAATCCTCAATCCTCAATCTTCAATCCTCAATCCTCAATCCTCAATCCTGAATTCTCAATCTTCAATCCTCAATACTCAATCTTCAATCCCCAATCCTCAATCCTCAATCCTCAATCCTCATTCATCAAACCTCAATCCTCAACCATCAGTCCTCATCCTCAATTCTCAATCCTCAATCCTCAATCCTCTATCCTCAATCTACAATCCTCAATAATCGATCTCCAATCATAGATCCTCAATCCCCAATCTTCAATCCTTAGTCCTCAATCCTCAATCCTCAATCCTCAATCCTCAATATTCAATCCTCAATCCTCGATCCTCATTCCTCAGTCGTCAATCCTCAATCCTAAATCCACAATCCTCAATATTCAATCCTCAATCTTCAATACTCAATCTTCAATCCTCAATCCTCAATCCTCAACCCTCAATTCTCAATCCTCAATTCTCAATCTTCAATCCTCAATAATCAATCTCCAATCCTAGATCCTCAATGCCCAATCTTCAATCCTTAATCCTCAATCTTTAATCCTTAATCCTCAATCGTCAATCTTCAATCCTCAATACTCAGTCTTCAATCCTCAATCCTCAATCCTCAATCGTCAATCCTCATTCCTCAATCCTCAATCCTCAACCTTCAATCCCCAAAAATCAATCTCCAATCCTAGATCTTCAATCCCCAATCCTCAGTCCGTAATCCTCAATCTTCTATCCTCAATCGCCAGTCCTCAATCTTCAATCCTCTATGCTCAATCGTCAATCCTCAAGCCTCAGTCCTCAATCCTCAATCCTCAATCCTCAAACCTCAATCCTCAACCGTCAGTCCTCGTCCTCAATCCTCAACCCTCAATCCTGATTCTTCAATCCTCAATACCCAATTCTCAATCTTCAATCCTCAATCCTAAATCCTCAATTCTCAATCCTCAATCCTCAGTCCTCAGTCCTCAAACCTCAATCCTCAACCCTCAGCCCTAATCCTGAATACTCAATCCTCAATCCTGAATCCCCAGCCCTCTGTCCTCCAACCTCAATGCTCAATCCTCAATCCCCAATCCTCAATCCTCAATCCTCAATCATCAATCGTCAATCTTCAATGCTCATTCCTCAATCCTCAATCCCCAATCCTCAACCTTCAATCATCAATCCTCAATCTTCAACACTCAATCCTCAATCCTCAATCCTCAATACTAACCATCAATCCTCAATTCTCGATACTCAATAGTATATCCTGAATTTTCAGGATTCTATACTCAAACCTCAATCCTCAACCCTCAGCCCTCATTCTCAATCCTCAATCCTCAATCCTCAATATTCAATCCCCAATACTCAATCTTCAATCCTCAATCCTCAATCCTCAATCCTCAGCACTCAGTCCTCAAACCTCAATGCTCAATCCTCAATCCCCAATCCTCAATCCTCAATCCTCAATCACCAATCCTCAATCTTCAATGCTCATTCCTCAATCCTCAATCCCCAATCCTCAATCTTCAATCATCAATCCTCAATCTTCAACACTCAATCCTCAATCCTCAATCCTCAATACTAACCATCAATCCTCAATTCTCGATACTCAATAGAATATCCTGAATTCTCAGGATTCAATACTGAAACCTCAACCCTCAAGCCTCAGCCCTCATCCTCCATCCTCAATCGCCAATCCTCAATCCTGAATCTTCAATCCTGAACATTCAATCTTCTATCCTCAATCCTCAAACCTCAATCCTCAATCCTCAATCCTCAGTGATCAATACTCAACCTACAATACTCAATCCTCAATCCTCAATCCTCATTCTTCAAACCTCAATACCCAATTCTCAATCTTCATCCTCAATAATCAATCTCCAATCCTAGATCCTCAATCCTCAATCCTCAATCCCCAATCTTCAATCCTCAATAATCAATCTCCAATCCTAGATCCTCAATCCTCAATCCTCAATCCTCAATCCTCAATCGTCAACCTTCAGTCCTCAATACTCAATCTTCAATTCTCAATCTTCAATCCTCAATCCTCAATCCTCAATCCCCAGTACTCAATCCTGAATCCTCAATCTTCAATCCTCAATACTCAATCTTCAACCCTCAATCCTCAATCCTCAATCCTCAATCCTCAATCTTGAATCCTCAATCCTCAATCCTCAATCTTCAATCCTCAATACTCAATCTGCAATCCTCAAACCTCAAACCTCAGTCTCCAATCATCAATCGTCAATAATCAATCTCCAATCCTAGGTCATCAATCCGCAACCCTCAATCCTCAATCCTCATCCTTCAATCCTCAATACCCAATCCTCAATCTTCAATACTCAATCCTCAATCCTCAATCCCCAATCCTCAATATTCAACACACAACCCTCAGCCAACATTCCTCAATACTCAACCATCAATCCTCAATTCTCAATACTCAATAGAATATCCTGAATCCGCATGGTTCGGTACTCAAACCACAATATTCAATAATCAAATCTCAATCCTCAATCTTCAATCCTCAATACTCAATTTCAATCCTCAATCCTCAGTCTTCAACCCTCAATCCTCAATTATCAATCCTCAATAGAACATCCTGAATTGTGATGGTTCAATACTCAATCCAGAATATTCAATAATTAAACCTCAAACCTCAACCATCAATTCTCAACACTCAAACCTCAACACTCAGTCCTCTCACTTCAATACTACATCCTCAACCCTCAATCCTCAAGCGTCAATCCTCAATACTCAATCCTCAATCCTCAATCATCAATCCTCAATCTTCAATACTCAATCCTCAATCCTCAATTCTCAATCCTCAATACTCAACCATCAATCCTAAATTATCAATGCTCAATAGAATATCCTGAATTCTCAGGATTCTATACTCATACCTCAATCCTCAAACCTCAGACCTCATTCTCAATCCTCAATCCTCAATCCTCAATATTCAATCCCCAATACTCAATCTTCAATCCTCAATCCTCAATCCTCAATCCTCAATCCTCAATCCTCAGTCATAAATCCTCAATCTTCAACACTCCATCGTCAATCCTCAGTCCTCAATCCTCAATCCTCAATCCTCGTTCCTCAATCCTCAATCCTCATCCCTCAGTCCACATCCTCAATTCTCAATTCTCAATTCTCAATCCTCAATCCTCAATCCTCAATTTTCAATCCCCAAAAATCAATCTCCAATCCTAGATCCTCAATCCCCAATCCTCAGTCCTTAATCCTCAATCTTCAATCCTCAATCGCCAGTCCTCAATCTTCAATCCTCTATGCTCAATCGTCAATCCTCAAGCCTCAGTCCTCAATCCTCAATCCTCAATCCTCAAACCTCAATCCTCAACCGTCAGTCCTCGTCCTCAATCCTCAACCCTCAATCATCAATCCTCAACCTTCAATCATCAATACTCAACCTTCAATCCTCAATACTCAATCCTCAATCGTCAATCCTCAATCCCCAATCCTCAATCTTCAATGCTCAATCCTCATTCCTCAATCCTCAATCCCCAATCCTCAATCTTCAATCATCAATCCTCAATCTTCAACACTCAATCCTCAATCCTCAATCCTCAATACTAACCATCAATCCTCAATTCTCGATACTCAATAGAATATCCTGAATTCTCAGGATTCAACACTGAAACCTCAATCCTCAACCCTAAGCCCTCATCCTCCATCCCCAATCGTCAATCCTCAATCCTGAATCTTAAATCCTCCATATTCAATCTTCAATATTCAATCCTCAAACCTCAATCCTCAATCCTCAAACCTCAGTGATCAATACTTAATCTTCAATACTCAATCCTCAATCCTCAACCCCCAACCATCAATCCTCAATACTCAACCATCAATCCTCAATTCTCAATACTCAATAGAACATCCTGAATTCTTATGGTTCAATACTCAGTCCAGAATATCCAATAATCAAACCTCAAACCTCAAGCATCAATACTCAACACTCAATCCTCAACACTCAGTCCTCTCTCTTCAATTCTACATCCTCAACCCTCAATCCTCAAGCGTCAATTCTGAATCCTCAATCCTTAATCCTCAATCTTCAGACCTCAGTCCTAATCAATCTGTTGTCAATCCTCAATCCTCAATAGAATATCCTCAATTCAAAGTTTTCAATACTCAATACTCAATCTGCAATCTTCAAACCTCGATCCACAAACATCAATTCTCATCACTCAACACTCAACTCTCAGTCCTCAGTGTTCAATCCTCAATCCTCAATTCCCAATCTTCAATCCTCAATACTGAATCTTCAATCCTCAATCCCAATCCACAATCCTCAATCCTTAATCCCCAATCCTCAATCCTCAATTTTCAATCATCAATCCTCAATCTTCAATACTCAATCCTCAATCCCCAATCCTCAATCCTCATTCCTCAATCATCAATCCTCAATCTTCAATACTCAATTCTCAATCCTCAATCCTCAATCCTCAGTCATAAATCCTCAATCTTCAACTCTCAATCGTCAATCCTCAGTCCTCAATCCTCAGTCCTCAATCCTCGTCCCTCAATCCTCAATCCTCATCCCTCAGTCCACGTCCTCAATTCTCAATTCTCAATCCTCAATCCTCAATCCTCAATTTTCAATCCCCAAAAATCAATCTCCAATCCTAGATCCTCAATCCCCAATCCTCAGTCCTTAATCCTCAATCTTCAATCCTCAATCGCCAGTCCTCAATCTTCAATCCTCTATGCTCAATCGTCAATCCTCAAGCCTCAGTCCTCAATCCTCAATCCTCAATCGTCAATCCTCAATCCCCAATCCTCAATCTTCAATGCTCAATCCTCAATCCTCAATCCTCAATCCTCAATCCTCAATCCTCAATCCTCAATCCTCAAAACTCAGACCTCAGTCCTCAAGCCTCAATGCTCAATCCTCAATCCCCAATCCTCAATCCTCAATCCTCAATCATCAATCCTCAATCTTCAATACTCAATCCTCATTCCTCAATCCTCAGTCCTCTATATTCAACACTCAACCCTCAACCATCAATCCTCAATTGTCAATACTCAATAGAACATCCTGAATTCTGATGGTTCAATACTCAATCCAGAATATTCAATAATTAAACCTCAAACCTCAACCATCAATTCTCAACACTCAATCCTCAACACTCAGTCCTCTCACTTCAGTACTACATCCTCAACCCTCAATCCTCAAGCGTCAATCCTCAATACTCAATCCTCAATCCTCAATCATCAATCCTCAATCTTCAATACTCAATCCTCAATCCTCAATTCTCAATCCTCAATACTCAACCATCAATCCTAAATTATCAATGCTCAATAGAATATCCTGAATTCTCAGGATTCTATACTCATACCTCAATCCTCAAACCTCAGCCCTCATTCTCAATCCTCAATCCTCAATCCTCAATATTCAATCCCCAATACTCAATCTTCAATCCTCAATCCTCAATCCTCAATCCTCAATCCTCAATCCTCAATCCTCAGTCATAAATCCTCAATCTTCAACACTCAATCGTCAATCCTCAGTCCTCAATACTAACCATCAATCCTCAATTCTCGATACTCAATAGAATATCCTGAATTTTCAGGATTCTATACTCAAACCTCAATCCTCAACCCTCAGCCCTCATTCTCAATCCTCAATCCTCAATCCTCAATATTCAATCCCCAATACTCAATCTTCAATCCTCAATCCTCAATCCTCAATCCTCAGCACTCAGTCCTCAAACATCAATGCTCAATCCTCAATCCCCAATCCTCAATCCTCAATCCTCAATCACCAATCCTCAATCTTCAATGCTCATTCCTCAATCCTCAATCCCCAATCCTCAATCTTCAATCATCAATCCTCAATCTTCAACACTCAATCCTCAATCCTCAATCCTCAATACTAACCATCAATCCTCAATTCTCGATACTCAATAGAATATCCTGAATTCTCAGGATTCAATACTGAAACCTCAACCCTCAAGCCTCAGCCCTCATCCTCCATCCTCAATCGCCAATCCTCAATCCTGAATCTTCAATCCTGAACATTCAATCTTCTATCCTCAATCCTCAAACCTCAATCCTCAATCCTCAATCCTCAGTGATCAATACTCAATCTTCAATACTCAATCCTCAATCCTCAATCCTCATTCTTCAAACCTCAATACCCAATTCTCAATCTTCATCCTCAATAATCAATCTCCAATCCTAGATCCTCAATCCTCAATCCTCAATCCCCAATCTTCAATCCTCAATAATCAATCTCCAATCCTAGATCCTCAATCCTCAATCCTCAATCCTCAATCCTCAATCGTCAACCTTCAGTCCTCAATACTCAATCTTCAATTCTCAATCTTCAATCCTCAATCCTCAATCCTCAATCCTCAGTACTCAATCCTGAATCCTCAATCTTCAATCCTCAATACTCAATCTTCAACCCTCAATCCTCAATCCTCAATCCTCAATCCTCAATCTTCAATCCTCAATCCTCAATCCTCAATCTTCAATCCTCAATACTCAATCTGCAATCCTCAATCCTCAAACCTCAGTCCCCAATCATCAATCGTCAATAATCAATCTCCAATCCTAGGTCCTCAATCCACAACCCTCAATCCTCAATCCTCAATCCTCATCCTTCAATCCTCAATACCCAATCCTCAATCTTCAATACTCAATCCTCAATCCTCAATCCTCAATCTTCAATCCTCAATACTCAATCTGCAATCCTCAATCCTCAAACCTCAGTCCCCAATCATCAATCGTCAATAATCAATCTCCAATCCTAGGTCCTCAATCCCCAATCCTCAGTCCGTAATCCTCAATCTTCTATCCTCAATCGCCAGTCCTCAATCTTCAATCCTCTATGCTCAATCGTCAATCCTCAAGCCTCAGTCCTCAATCCTCAATCCTCAATCCTCAATCCTCAATCCTCAATCCTCAATCCTCAATACTCAATCTGCAATCCTCAATCCTCAATCCTCAATCCTCAATGCTCATTCTTCAATCCTCAATACCCAATCCTCAATCTTCAAACCTCAATCCTCAATCCTCAATTCTCAATCCTCAATTATCAATCCTCAGACCTCAAACATCAATATTCAACCCTCAGTTCTCGTCCTCAATCCACAACACTCAATCCTCAATCCTCAATCTTCAATCATCAATATTCAATCTTCAATCCTCAATCCTCAATCCTCAATCTTCAATCATCAATATTCAATCTTCAATCCTCAATCCTCAATCCTCAATCCTCAATCCTCAATCCTCAATCCTCAATCTTCAATCCTCAATCCTCAATCCTCAATCCTCAATCCTCAACCCTCAATCCTCAATCCTCAATCTTCAATCCTCAATCCTCAATCCTCAATCCTGAATTCTCAATCTTCAATCCTCAATACTCAATCTTCAATCCCCAATCCTCAATCCTCAATCCTCAATCCTCATTCATCAAACCTCAATCCTCAACCATCAGTCCTCATCCTCAATTCTCAATCCTCAATCCTCAATCCTCTATCCTCAATCTACAATCCTCAATAATCGATCTCCAATCATAGATCCTCAATCCCCAATCTTCAATCCTTAGTCCTCAATCCTCAATCCTCAATCCTCAATCCTCAATATTCAATCCTCAATCCTCGATCCTCATTCCTCAGTCGTCAATCCTCAATCCTAAATCCACAATCCTCAATATTCAATCCTCAATCTTCAATACTCAATCTTCAATCCTCAATCCTCAATCCTCAACCCTCAATTCTCAATCCTCAATTCTCAATCTTCAATCCTCAATAATCAATCTCCAATCCTAGATCCTCAATGCCCAATCTTCAATCCTTAATCCTCAATCTTTAATCCTTAATCCTCAATCGTCAATCTTCAATCCTCAATACTCAGTCTTCAATCCTCAATCCTCAATCCTCAATCGTCAATCCTCATTCCTCAATCCTCAATCCTCAACCTTCAATCCCCAAAAATCAATCTCCAATCCTAGATCTTCAATCCCCAATCCTCAGTCCGTAATCCTCAATCTTCTATCCTCAATCGCCAGTCCTCAATCTTCAATCCTCTATGCTCAATCGTCAATCCTCAAGCCTCAGTCCTCAATCCTCAATCCTCAATCCTCAAACCTCAATCCTCAACCGTCAGTCCTCGTCCTCAATCCTCAACCCTCAATCCTGATTCTTCAATCCTCAATACCCAATTCTCAATCTTCAATCCTCAATCCTAAATCCTCAATTCTCAATCCTCAATCCTCAGTCCTCAGTCCTCAAACCTCAATCCTCAACCCTCAGCCCTAATCCTGAATACTCAATCCTCAATCCTGAATCCCCAGCCCTCTGTCCTCCAACCTCAATGCTCAATCCTCAATCCCCAATCCTCAATCCTCAATCCTCAATCATCAATCGTCAATCTTCAATACTCATTCCTCAATCCTCAATCCCCAATCCTCAACCTTCAATCATCAATCCTCAATCTTCAACACTCAATCCTCAATCCTCAATCCTCAATACTAACCATCAATCCTCAATTCTCGATACTCAATAGTATATCCTGAATTTTCAGGATTCTATACTCAAACCTCAATCCTCAACCCTCAGCCCTCATTCTCAATCCTCAATCCTCAATCCTCAATATTCAATCCCCAATACTCAATCTTCAATCCTCAATCCTCAATCCTCAATCCTCAGCACTCAGTCCTCAAACCTCAATGCTCAATCCTCAATCCCCAATCCTCAATCCTCAATCCTCAATCACCAATCCTCAATCTTCAATGCTCATTCCTCAATCCTCAATCCCCAATCCTCAATCTTCAATCATCAATCCTCAATCTTCAACACTCAATCCTCAATCCTCAATCCTCAATACTAACCATCAATCCTCAATTCTCGATACTCAATAGAATATCCTGAATTCTCAGGATTCAATACTGAAACCTCAACCCTCAAGCCTCAGCCCTCATCCTCCATCCTCAATCGCCAATCCTCAATCCTGAATCTTCAATCCTGAACATTCAATCTTCTATCCTCAATCCTCAAACCTCAATCCTCAATCCTCAATCCTCAGTGATCAATACTCAACCTACAATACTCAATCCTCAATCCTCAATCCTCATTCTTCAAACCTCAATACCCAATTCTCAATCTTCATGCTCAATAATCAATCTCCAATCCTAGATCCTCAATCCTCAATCCTCAATCCCCAATCTTCAATCCTCAATAATCTATCTCCAATCCTAGATCCTCAATCCTCAATCCTCAATCCTCAATCCTCAATCGTCAACCTTCAGTCCTCAATACTCAATCTTCAATTCTCAATCTTCAATCCTCAATCCTCAATCCTCAATCCTCAGTACTCAATCCTGAATCCTCAATCTTCAATCCTCAATACTCAATCTTCAACCCTCAATCCTCAATCCTCAATCCTCAATCCTCAATCTTGAATCCTCAATCCTCAATCCTCAATCTTCAATCCTCA
The DNA here is from genome assembly GCF_051401765.1 of Calliopsis andreniformis. Classification (NCBI taxonomy): domain Eukaryota; kingdom Metazoa; phylum Arthropoda; class Insecta; order Hymenoptera; family Andrenidae; genus Calliopsis; species Calliopsis andreniformis. Next base: position 1,955,956 of record NW_027480509.1, on the reverse strand, counting down.
ATACTCAATCTGCAATCCTCAAACCTCAAACCTCAGTCTCCAATCATCAATCGTCAATAATCAATCTCCAATCCTAGGTCATCAATCCGCAACCCTCAATCCTCAATCCTCAATCCTCATCCTTCAATCCTCAATACCCAATCCTCAATCTTCAATACTCAATCCTCAATCCTCAATCCCCAATCCTCAATATTCAACACACAACCCTCAGCCAACATTCCTCAATACTCAACCATCAATCCTCAATTCTCAATACTCAATAGAATATCCTGAATCCGCATGGTTCGGTACTCAAACCACAATATTCAATAATCAAATCTCAATCCTCAATCTTCAATCCTCAATACTCAATTTCAATCCTCAATCCTCAGTCTTCAACCCTCAATCCTCAATTATCAATCCTCAATCCTCAATTATCAATCCTCAATCCTCAATCCTCAATCTTCAATCCTCAATACTCAATCTTCAATCCTCAATCCTCAATCCTCAATCCTCAATCCACAATCCTCAATCCTCAATCCTCAATCCTCAATCCTCAATACTCAATCTGCAATCCTCAAGCGTCAATCCTCAATCCTCAATGCTCATTCTTCAATCCTCAATACCCAATCCTCAATCTTCAATCCTCAATACTCAATCTTCACTCCTCAATCCTCAATCCTCAATCCTCGATCCTCAATCCTCAATCCTCAATCCTCAACCCTCAATCCTCAATACTCAATCTGCAATCCTCAATCCTCAATCCTCAATCCTCAATCCTCATTCTTCAATCCTCAATACCCAATCCTCAATCTTCAATCCTCAATCCTCAATCCTCAATTCTCAATCCACAATCCTCAATCCTCAGACCGCAAACATCAATATTCAACCCTCAGTCCTCGTCCTCTATCCACAACCATCAATCCTCAATCCTCAATGTTCAATCATCAATATTCAGTCTTCAATCCTCAATTCCCAATCCTCAACCCTCAATACTCAATCCTCTATCTTCAATACTCAATCTTCAATCCTCAATCCTCAATCCTCAATCCTCAATCCTCAATCCTCAGTCATAAATCCTCAATCTTCAACACTCAATCGTCAATCCTCAGTCCTCAATCCTCAATCCTCAATCCTCGTTCCTCAATCCTCAATCCTCATCCCTCAGTCCACATCCTCAATTCTCAATTCTCAATTCTCAATCCTCAATCCTCAATCCTCAATTTTCAATCCCCAAAAATCAATCTCCAATCCTAGATCCTCAATCCCCAATCCTCAGTCCTTAATCCTCAATCTTCAATCCTCAATCGCCAGTCCTCAATCTTCAATCCTCTATGCTCAATCGTCAATCCTCAAGCCTCAGTCCTCAATCCTCAATCCTCAATCCTCAAACCTCAATCCTCAACCGTCAGTCCTCGTCCTCAATCCTCAACCCTCAGTCATCAATCCTCAACCTTCAATCATCAATACTCAACCTTCAATCCTCAATACTCAATCCTCAATCGTCAATCCTCAATCCTCAATCCTCAATCCTGAATCCTCAATCTTCAATCCACAATACTCAATCTGCAATCCTCAATCCTCAATCCTCAGTGATCAATACTCAATCTTCAGTACTCAATCCTCAATCCTCAATCCTCAATCCTCAATCCTCAATCTTCAATCCCCAATCCTCATTTCTCAACCCTCAATCCTCAACCCTTAGTCCTCATCCTCAATTCTCAATTCTCAATCCTCAATCCTCAATTCTCAATCTTCATCCTCAATAATCAATCTCCAATCCTAGATACTCAATCCTCAATCCTCAATCCCCAATCTTCAATCCTCAATATTCAATCTCCAATCCTAGATCCTCAATCCTCAATCCTCAATCCTCAATCCTCAATCCTCATTCTTCAAACCTCAATACCCAATTCTCAATCTTCATACTCAATAATCAATCTCCAATCCTAGATCCTCAATCCTCAATCCTCAATCCCCAATCTTCAATCCTCGATAATCAATCTCCAATCCTAGATCCTCAATCCTCAATCCTCAATCCTCAATCCTCAATCCTCATTCTTCAAACCTCAATACCCAATCCTCAATCTTCAATCCTCAATGCTCAATCCTCAATCCTCAAGCCTCAGTCCTCAATCCTCAATCCTAAATCCTCAAACCTCAATCCTCAATCTTCAATCATCAATCCTCTATCTTCAACACTCAATCCTCAATCCTCAATCCTCAATACTAACCATCAATCCTCAATTCTCGATACTCAATAGAATATCCTGAATTCTCAGGATTCAATACTGAAACCTCAATCCTCAACCCTCAGCCCTCATCCTCCATTCTCAACCGCCAATCCTCAATCCTGAATGTTCAATCCTCAACGTTCAATCTTCAATCCTCAATCCTCAAACCTCAATCCTCAATACTCAATCCTCAGTGATCAATAATCAATCTCCAATCCTAGATCATCAATCCTCAATCCTCAATCCCCAATATTCAATCCTCAATAATCAATCTCCAATCCTAGATCCTCAATCCTCAATCCTCAATCCTCAACCCTCAATCCTCATTCTTCAAACCTCAATACCCAATCATCAATCTTCAATCCTCAATGCTCAATCCTCAATCCCCAATCCTCAGTCCTTAATCCTCAATCTTCAATCCTCAATCGCCAGTCCTCAATCTTCAATCCTCTATGCTCAATCGTCAATCCTCAAGCCTCAGTCCTCAATCCTCAATCCTCAATCCTCAAACCTCAATCCTCAACCGTCAGTCCTCGTCCTCAATCCTCAACCCTCAATCATCAATCCTTAACCTTCAATCATCAATACTCAACCTTCAATCCTCAATACTCAATCCTCAATCGTCAATCCTCAATCCCCAATCCTCAATCTTCAATGCTCAATCCTCAATCCTCAATCCTCAATCCTCAATCCTCAATCCTCAATCCTCAATCCTCAAAACTCAGACCTCAGTCCTCAAGCCTCAATGCTCAATCCTCAATCCCCAATCCTCAATCCTCAATCCTCAATCATCAATCCTCAATCTTCAATACTCAATCCTCATTCCTCAATCCTCAGTCCTCTATATTCAACACTCAACCCTCAACCATCAATCCTCAATTGTCAATACTCAATAGAACATCCTGAATTCTGATGGTTCAATACTCAATCCAGAATATTCAATAATTAAACCTCAAACCTCAACCATCAATTCTCAACACTCAATCCTCAACACTCAGTCCTCTCACTTCAATACTACATCCTCAACCCTCAATCCTCAAGCGTCAATCCTCAATACTCAATCCTCAATCCTCAATCATCAATCCTCAATCTTCAATACTCAATCCTCAATCCTCAATTCTCAATCCTCAATACTCAACCATCAATCCTAAATTATCAATGCTCAATAGAATATCCTGAATTCTCAGGATTCTATACTCATACCTCAATCCTCAAACCTCAGCCCTCATTCACAATCCTCAATCCTCAATCCTCAATATTCAATCCCCAATACTCAATCTTCAATCCTCAATCCTCAATCCTCAATCCTCAATCCTCAATCCTCAATCCTCAGTCATAAATCCTCAATCTTCAACACTCAATCGTCAATCCTCAGTCCTCAATACTAACCATCAATCCTCAATTCTCGATACTCAATAGAATATCCTGAATTTTCAGGATTCTATACTCAAACCTCAATCCTCAACCCTCAGCCCTCATTCTCAATCCTCAATCCTCAATCCTCAATATTCAATCCCCAATACTCAATCTTCAATCCTCAATCCTCAATCCTCAATCCTCAGCACTCAGTCCTCAAACATCAATGCTCAATCCTCAATCCCCAATCCTCAATCCTCAATCCTCAATCACCAATCCTCAATCTTCAATGCTCATTCCTCAATCCTCAATCCCCAATCCTCAATCTTCAATCATCAATCCTCAATCTTCAACACTCAATCCTCAATCCTCAATCCTCAATACTAACCATCAATCCTCAATTCTCGATACTCAATAGAATATCCTGAATTCTCAGGATTCAATACTGAAACCTCAACCCTCAAGCCTCAGCCCTCATCCTCCATCCTCAATCGCCAATCCTCAATCCTGAATCTTCAATCCTGAACATTCAATCTTCTATCCTCAATCCTCAAACCTCAATCCTCAATCCTCAATCCTCAGTGATCAATACTCAATCTTCAATACTCAATCCTCAATCCTCAATCCTCATTCTTCAAACCTCAATACCCAATTCTCAATCTTCATCCTCAATAATCAATCTCCAATCCTAGATCCTCAATCCTCAATCCTCAATCCCCAATCTTCAATCCTCAATAATCAATCTCCAATCCTAGATCCTCAATCCTCAATCCTCAATCCTCAATCCTCAATCGTCAACCTTCAGTCCTCAATACTCAATCTTCAATTCTCAATCTTCAATCCTCAATCCTCAATCCTCAATCCTCAGTACTCAATCCTGAATCCTCAATCTTCAATCCTCAATACTCAATCTTCAACCCTCAATCCTCAATCCTCAATCCTCAATCCTCAATCTTCAATCCTCAATCCTCAATCCTCAATCTTCAATCCTCAATACTCAATCTGCAATCCTCAATCCTCAAACCTCAGTCCCCAATCATCAATCGTCAATAATCAATCTCCAATCCTAGGTCCTCAATCCACAACCCTCAATCCTCAATCCTCAATCCTCATCCTTCAATCCTCAATACCCAATCCTCAATCTTCAATACTCAATCCTCAATCCTCAATCCTCAATCTTCAATCCTCAATACTCAATCTGCAATCCTCAATCCTCAAACCTCAGTCCCCAATCATCAATCGTCAATAATCAATCTCCAATCCTAGGTCCTCAATCCACAACCCTCAATCCTCAATCCTCAATCCTCATCCTTCAATCCTCAATACCCAATCCTCAATCCTCAATCCTCAATACTCAATCTGCAATCCTCAAGCGTCAATCCTCAATCCTCAATGCTCATTCTTCAATCCTCAATACCCAATCCTCAATCTTCAATCCTCAATACTCAATCTTCACTCCTCAATCCTCAATCCTCAATCCTCGATCCTCAATCCTCAATCCTCAATCCTCAATCCTCAATCCTCAATACTCAATCTGCAATCCTCAATCCTCAATCCTCAATCCTCAATCCTCGTTCTTCAATCCTCAATACCCAATCCTCAATCTTCAATCCTCAATCCTCAATCCTCAATTCTCAATCCTCAATCCTCAATCCTCAGACCGCAAACATCAATATTCAACCCTCAGTCCTCGTCCTCTATCCACAACCATCAATCCTCAATCCTCAATCTTCAATCATCAATATTCAGTCTTCAATCCTCAATTCCCAATCCTCAACCCTCAATACTCAATCCTCAATGTTCAATACTCAATCTTCAATCCTCAATCCTCAATCCTCAATCCTCGATCAACAATCCTCAAACCTCAATCCTCAATCCTCAATATTCAATCATCAATACTCAATCTTCAATCCTCAATCCTCAATCCTCAATCCTCAATCCCCAATCCTTAATATTCAACACACAACCCTCAGCCAACAAACCTCAATACTCAACCATCAATCCTCAATTCTCAATACTCAATAGAATATCCTGAATTCGCATGGTTCGATACTCAATCCACAATATTCAATAATCAAATCTCAATCCTCAATCTTCAATCCTCAATACTCAATTTCAATCCTCAATCCTCAATCTTCAATCCTCAATCCTCAATTGTCAATCCTCAATCCTCAATCCTCAACCTTCAATCCACAATACTCAACCTTCAATCCTCAATCCTCAATCCTCAATCCTCAATCCTCAATCCTCAATCCTCAATCCTCAATCCTCAATCCTCAATACTCAATCTGCAATCCTCAATCCTCAATCCTCAATCCTCAATGCTCATTCTTCAATCCTCAATACCCAATCCTCAATCTTCAAACCTCAATCCTCAATCCTCAATTCTCAATCCTCAATTATCAATCCTCAGACCTCAAACATCAATATTCAACCCTCAGTTCTCGTCCTCAATCCACAACACTCAATCCTCAATCCTCAATCTTCAATCATCAATATTCAATCTTCAATCCTCAATCCTCAATCCTCAATCTTCAATCATCAATATTCAATCTTCAATCCTCAATCCTCAATCCTCAATCCTCAATCCTCAATCCTCAATCCTCAATCTTCAATCCTCAATCCTCAATCCTCAATCCTCAATCCTCAACCCTCAATCCTCAATCCTCAATCTTCAATCCTCAATCCTCAATCCTCAATCCTGAATTCTCAATCTTCAATCCTCAATACTCAATCTTCAATCCCCAATCCTCAATCCTCAATCCTCAATCCTCATTCATCAAACCTCAATCCTCAACCATCAGTCCTCATCCTCAATTCTCAATCCTCAATCCTCAATCCTCTATCCTCAATCTACAATCCTCAATAATCGATCTCCAATCATAGATCCTCAATCCCCAATCTTCAATCCTTAGTCCTCAATCCTCAATCCTCAATCCTCAATCCTCAATATTCAATCCTCAATCCTCGATCCTCATTCCTCAGTCGTCAATCCTCAATCCTAAATCCACAATCCTCAATATTCAATCCTCAATCTTCAATACTCAATCTTCAATCCTCAATCCTCAATCCTCAACCCTCAATTCTCAATCCTCAATTCTCAATCTTCAATCCTCAATAATCAATCTCCAATCCTAGATCCTCAATGCCCAATCTTCAATCCTTAATCCTCAATCTTTAATCCTTAATCCTCAATCGTCAATCTTCAATCCTCAATACTCAGTCTTCAATCCTCAATCCTCAATCCTCAATCGTCAATCCTCATTCCTCAATCCTCAATCCTCAACCTTCAATCCCCAAAAATCAATCTCCAATCCTAGATCTTCAATCCCCAATCCTCAGTCCGTAATCCTCAATCTTCTATCCTCAATCGCCAGTCCTCAATCTTCAATCCTCTATGCTCAATCGTCAATCCTCAAGCCTCAGTCCTCAATCCTCAATCCTCAATCCTCAAACCTCAATCCTCAACCGTCAGTCCTCGTCCTCAATCCTCAACCCTCAATCCTGATTCTTCAATCCTCAATACCCAATTCTCAATCTTCAATCCTCAATCCTAAATCCTCAATTCTCAATCCTCAATCCTCAGTCCTCAGTCCTCAAACCTCAATCCTCAACCCTCAGCCCTAATCCTGAATACTCAATCCTCAATCCTGAATCCCCAGCCCTCTGTCCTCCAACCTCAATGCTCAATCCTCAATCCCCAATCCTCAATCCTCAATCCTCAATCATCAATCGTCAATCTTCAATACTCATTCCTCAATCCTCAATCCCCAATCCTCAACCTTCAATCATCAATCCTCAATCTTCAACACTCAATCCTCAATCCTCAATCCTCAATACTAACCATCAATCCTCAATTCTCGATACTCAATAGTATATCCTGAATTTTCAGCATTCTATACTCAAACCTCAATCCTCAACCCTCAGCCCTCATTCTCAATCCTCAATCCTCAATCCTCAATATTCAATCCCCAATACTCAATCTTCATTCCTCAATCCTCAATCCTCAATCCTCAGCACTCAGTCCTCAAACCTCAATGCTCAATCCTCAATCCCCAATCCTCAATCCTCAATCCTCAATCACCAATCCTCAATCTTCAATGCTCATTCCTCAATCCTCAATCCCCAATCCTCAATCTTCAATCATCAATCCTCAATCTTCAACACTCAATCCTCAATCCTCAATCCTCAATACTAACCATCAATCCTCAATTCTCGATACTCAATAGAATATCCTGAATTCTCAGGATTCAATACTGAAACCTCAACCCTCAAGCCTCAGCCCTCATCCTCCATCCTCAATCGCCAATCCTCAATCCTGAATCTTCAATCCTGAACATTCAATCTTCTATCCTCAATCCTCAAACCTCAATCCTCAATCCTCAATCCTCAGTGATCAATACTCAACCTACAATACTCAATCCTCAATCCTCAATCCTCATTCTTCAAACCTCAATACCCAATTCTCAATCTTCATCCTCAATAATCAATCTCCAATCCTAGATCCTCAATCCTCAATCCTCAATCCCCAATCTTCAATCCTCAATAATCTATCTCCAATCCTAGATCCTCAATCCTCAATCCTCAATCCTCAATCCTCAATCGTCAACCTTCAGTCCTCAATACTCAATCTTCAATTCTCAATCTTCAATCCTCAATCCTCAATCCTCAATCCTCAGTACTCAATCCTGAATCCTCAATCTTCAATCCTCAATACTCAATCTTCAACCCTCAATCCTCAATCCTCAATCCTCAATCCTCAATCTTGAATCCTCAATCCTCACTCCTCAATCTTCAATCCTCAATACTCAATCTGCAATCCTCAAACCTCAAACCTCAGTCTCCAATCATCAATCGTCAATAATCAATCTCCAATCCTAGGTCATCAATCCGCAACCCTCAATCCTCAATCCTCAATCCTCATCCTTCAATCCTCAATACCCAATCCTCAATCTTCAATACTCAATCCTCAATCCTCAATCCCCAATCCTCAATATTCAACACTCAACCCTCAGCCAACATTCCTCAATACTCAACCATCAATCCTCAATTCTCAATACTCAATAGAATATCCTGAATCCGCATGGTTCGGTACTCAAACCACAATATTCAATAATCAAATCTCAATCCTCAATCTTCAATCCTCAATACTCAATTTCAATCCTCAATCCTCAGTCTTCAACCCTCAATCCTCAATTATCAATCCTCAATCCTCAATTATCAATCCTCAATCCTCAATCCTCAATCTTCAATCCTCAATACTCAATCTTCAATCCTCAATCCTCAATCCTCAATCCTCAATCCACAATCCTCAATCCTCAATCCTCAATCCTCAATTCTCAATACTCAATCTGCAATCCTCAAGCGTCAATCCTCAATCCTCAATGCTCATTCTTCAATCCTCAATACCCAATCCTCAATCTTCAATCCTCAATACTCAATCTTCACTCCTCAATCCTCAATCCTCAATCCTCGATCCTCAATCCTCAATCCTCAATCCTCAACCCTCAATCCTCAATACTCAATCTGCAATCCTCAATCCTCAATCCTCAATCCTCAATCCTCATTCTTCAATCCTCAATACCCAATCCTCAATCTTCAATCCTCAATCCTCAATCCTCAATTCTCAATCCACAATCCTCAATCCTCAGACCGCAAACATCAATATTCAACCCTCAGTCCTCGTCCTCTATCCACAACCATCAATCCTCAATCCTCAATGTTCAATCATCAATATTCAGTCTTCAATCCTCAATTCCCAATCCTCAACCCTCAATACTCAATCCTCTATCTTCAATACTCAATCTTCAATCCTCAATCCTCAATCCTCAATCCTCAATCCTCAATCCTCAGTCATAAATCCTCAATCTTCAACACTCAATCGTCAATCCTCAGTCCTCAATCCTCAATCCTCAATCCTCGTTCCTCAATCCTCAATCCTCATCCCTCAGTCCACATCCTCAATTCTCAATTCTCAATTCTCAATCCTCAATCCTCAATCCTCAATTTTCAATCCCCAAAAATCAATCTCCAATCCTAGATCCTCAATCCCCAATCCTCAGTCCTTAATCCTCAATCTTCAATCCTCAATCGCCAGTCCTCAATCTTCAATCCTCTATGCTCAATCGTCAATCCTCAAGCCTCAGTCCTCAATCCTCAATCCTCAATCCTCAAACCTCAATCCTCAACCGTCAGTCCTCGTCCTCAATCCTCAACCCTCAGTCATCAATCCTCAACCTTCAATCATCAATACTCAACCTTCAATCCTCAATACTCAATCCTCAATCGTCAATCCTCAATCCCCAATCCTCAATCCTGAATCCTCAATCTTCAATCCACAATACTCAATCTGCAATCCTCAATCCTCAATCCTCAGTGATCAATACTCAATCTTCAGTACTCAATCCTCAATCCTCAATCCTCAATCCTCAATCCTCAATCTTCAATCCCCAATCCTCATTTCTCAACCCTCAATCCTCAACCCTTAGTCCTCATCCTCAATTCTCAATTCTCAATCCTCAATCCTCAATTCTCAATCTTCATCCTCAATAATCAATCTCCAATCCTAGATACTCAATCCTCAATCCTCAATCCCCAATCTTCAATCCTCAATATTCAATCTCCAATCCTAGATCCTCAATCCTCAATCCTCAATCCTCAATCCTCAATCCTCATTCTTCAAACCTCAATACCCAATTCACAATCTTCATACTCAATAATCAATCTCCAATCCTAGATCCTCAATCCTCAATCCTCAATCCCCAATCTTCAATCCTCGATAATCAATCTCCAATCCTAGATCCTCAATCCTCAATCCTCAATCCTCAATCCTCAATCCTCATTCTTCAAACCTCAATACCCAATCCTCAATCTTCAATCCTCAATGCTCAATCCTCAATCCTCAAGCCTCAGTCCTCAATCCTCAATCCTAAATCCTCAAACCTCAATCCTCAATCTTCAATCATCAATCCTCTATCTTCAACACTCAATCCTCAATCCTCAATCCTCAATACTAACCATCAATCCTCAATTCTCGATACTCAATAGAATATCCTGAATTCTCAGGATTCAATACTGAAACCTCAATCCTCAACCCTCAGCCCTCATCCTCCATTCTCAACCGCCAATCCTCAATCCTGAATGTTCAATCCTCAACGTTCAATCTTCAATCCTCAATCCTCAAACCTCAATCCTCAATCCTCAATCCTCAGTGATCAATAATCAATCTCCAATCCTAGATCATCAATCCTCAATCCTCAATCCCCAATATTCAATCCTCAATAATCAATCTCCAATCCTAGATCCTCAATCCTCAATCCTCAATCCTCAACCCTCAATCCTCATTCTTCAAACCTCAATACCCAATCATCAATCTTCAATCCTCAATGCTCAATCCTCAATCCTCAAGCCTCAGTCCTCAATCCTCAATCCTCAATCCTCTAACCTCAATCCTCAACCCTCAGCCCTGATTCTCAATCCTCAATCCTCAGTCCTCAATATTCAATCCCCAATACTCAATCTTCAATCCTCAATTCTCAATCCTCAATCCTCAATCCTCAATCCTCAGTCATAAACCCTCAATCTTCAATACTCAATCGTCAATCCTCAGTCCTCAATCCTCAATCCTCAATCCTCGTTCCTCAATCCTCAATCCTCATCCCTCAGTCCACATCCTCAATTCTCAATTCTCAATCCTCAATCCTCAATCCTCAATTTTCAATCCCCAGAAATCAATCTCCAATCCTAGATCCTCAATCCCCAATCCTCAGTCCTTAATCCTCAATCTTCAACCCTCAATCGCCAGTCCTCAATCTTCAATCCTCTATGCTCAATCGTCAATCCTCAAGCCTCAGTCCTCAATCCTCAATCTTCAATCCTCAAACCTCAATCCTCAACCGTCAGTCCTCGTCCTCAATCCTCAACCCTCAATCATCAATCCTTAACCTTCAATCATCAATACTCAACCTTCAATCCTCAATACCCAATCCTCAATCCTCAGTCCTCAATCCTCAATTCTCAGTCCTCAATGCTCAGTCCTCAGTCCTCAAACCTCAGTCCTCAAACCTCAGCCATCATCCTCAATCGTCAATCCTCGTTCCTCAATCCTCAATCCCCAGTCTTCGATCCTCCATACTCAATCTTCAATCCTCAATCCTCAATCATCAATCCTCAATCCTCAATCCTCAGTCATCAATACTCAATCTTCAATACTCAATCCTCAATCATCAATCCTCAATCCTCAATCCTCAAACCTCATTCCTCAAACCTCAATCCTCAACCCTCAGTCCTCATCCTCAATTCTCAATTCTTAATCCTCAATCCACAATCCTCAGTCTTCAATCCTCAATAATCAATCATCAATACTCAGTCTTCAATCCTCAATCCTCAATCCTCAATCCTCAGTCCGCAATCCTCAATCATCAATCCTCAATCTTCAATACTCAATCCTCAATCCTCAATCCTCAATCCTCAATACTCAACCTTCAATCCTCCATACTCAATCTTCAATCCTCAATCCTCAATCATCAATCCTCAATCCTCAATCCTCAGTCATCAATCCACAATCTTCAATACTCAATCCTCAATCCTCAATCCTCAATACTCAATCCTGAGTCCTCAATCCACAATCATCAATCCTCAATCTTCAATACTCAATCCTCAATCCTCAATCCTCAATCCTCAACCCTCAGCCCTCATCCTCAATCCTCAATTCTGAATCCTCAATCCTGAATCTTCAATCCTCAATACTCAGTCTTCAATCCTCAACCCTCAATCCTCAATCCTCAGTCCTCAATCCACAATCATCAATCCTCAATTCTCAGTCATCAGTCCTCAATCCTCAATCCTCAAACCTCAATCCTCAACCGTCAGTCCTCGTCCTCAAACCTCAATCCCGAATCCTCAATCCTGAATCGTCAATCTTCAGCCCTCAGTCCTCAACAATCAATTGTGAATCCTCAGTCCTCATTAGAATATCCTCAATTCACAGTTTTCAGTACTCAATCCCCAATCTTCAATCTTCAAATCTCAGCCTACAAACATCAATTCGCATCACTCAACACACAACACTCAGTCCTCAATCATCAGTCCTCAATCCTCAATCCTCAATCTTCAATCCTCAATACTCAATCTTCAATCTTCAATCCTCAATTCTCAATCCTCAGTCCTCAATCCTCAATCGCCAATCCTCAATCCCCAATCCTCAACCTTCAATCCTCAGTCCTCAATCCTCAATCATCAATACTCAATGTTCAATCCTCAATACTCAACCTTCAATCCTCAACCCTCAATCCTCAATCCACAATCCTCAATCCTCAATCCTCAATCCTCAATCCTCAGTACTCGATCTTCAATCATCAATCCTCAATCCTCAATCCTCAACCCTCAGCCCTCATCCTCAATCCTCAATCCTGAATCCTCTATCCTCAATCTTCAATCCTCAATACTCAGTCTTCAATCCTCAATCCTCAATCCTCAATCCTCAGTCCTCAATCCTCAATCGCCTATCCTCAATCCCCAATCCTCAACCTTCAGTCCTCAGTCCTCAATCCTCAATCATCAATACGCAATGTTCAATCCTCAATACTCAAACTTCAATCCTCAACCCTCAATCCTCAATCAACAATCCTCAATCCCCAATCATCAATCTTCAATCTTCAATACTCAATCTTCAATCCTCAATTCCCAATCCTCAATCGTCAATCCTCAATCCTCAATCCTCAGTCATCAATCCTCAATCTTCAATACTCAATCCTCAATCCTCAATCCTCAATCCTCAATCCTCAATCCTCAATCCTCAATCCTCAATCCTCAATCCTCAATCCTCAATCCTGAATCCTCAATCATCGATCCTGAATCTTCAATACTCAATCCTCAATCCTCAATCCTTAATCCTCAATCGTCAATCCACATTCTTCAATCCTCAATACCCAATCCTCAATCCTCAATCCTCAATCCTCAATTCTCAGTCCTCAATGCTCAGTCCTCAGTCCTCAAACCTCAGTCCTCAAACCTCAGCCATCATCCTCAAACGTCAATCCTCGTTCCTCAATCCTCAATCCCCAGTCTTCGATCCTCCATACTCAATCTTCAATCCTCAATCCTCAATCATCAATCCTCAATCCTCAACCCTCAGTCATCAATACTCAATCTTCAATACTCAATCCTCAATCATCAATCCTCAATCCTCAATCCTCAAACCTCATTCCTCAAACCTCAATCCTCAACCCTCAGTCCTCATCCTCAATTCTCAATTCTTAATCCTCAATCCACAATCCTCACTCTTCAAACCTCAATAATCAATCCTCAATACTCAGTCTTCAATCCTCAATCCTCAATCCTCAATCCTCAGTCCGCAATCCTCAATCATCAATCCTCAATCTTCAATACTAAATCCTCAATCCGCAATCCTCAATCCTCAATCCTCAATACTAAACCTTCAATCCTCCATACTCAATCTTCAATCTTCAATCCTCAATCCTCAGTCCTCAATCCTCAGTCCTCAATCCTCAATCCTCAGTCATCAATCCTCAACCTTCAATACTCAATCCTCAATCCTCAATCCTCAATCCTCAATCCTCAGTCCTCAATCCACAATCATCAATCCTCAATCTTCAATACTCAATCCTCAATCCTCAATCCTCAATCCTCAGTACTCGATCTTCAATCCTCAATCCTCAATCCTCAACCCTCAGCCCTCATCCTCAATCCTCAATCCTGAATCCTCTATCCTCAATCTTCAATCCTCAATACTCAGTCTTCAATCCTCAGTCCTTAATCCTCAATCCTCAATCCTCAATTCTCAATCCTCTATCCTCAACCCTCAGCCCCCACCCTCAATCCTCAATCCTGAATCCTCAATCCTCAACCTTCAATCCTCAATCCTCAGTCTTCAATCCTCAATCCTCTATCCTCAATACTCAGTCCTCAATCCACAATCATCAATCCTCAGTCCTCAGTCCTCAAACCTCAGTCCTCAAACCTCAGTCCTCAAACCTCAGCCATCATCCTCAATCGTCAATCCTCGTTCCTCAATCCTCAATCCTCAACCCTCAATAGTCAATCTCCGATCCTAGATCCTCAATCCCCAATCCTCAATCCTTAATCCTCAATCTTCAATCCTCAATCCTCAATACTCAATCCTCAATACTCAATCCTCAATCCTCAATCCTCAATCCCCAATCCTCAATCTTCAATCCTCAATCTTCAATCCTCAAGCCTCAATCCTCAATTCTCAATCTTCAATCCTGAATACTCGATCTTCAATCCTCAATCCTCAATCCTCAATCCTCAATCCTCAATCGTCAGTCTTCAATCCTCAATACTCAATCTTCAATCCTCAATCCTCAATCCTCAATAATCAATCCTCATTCTTCAATCCTGAATACCCACTCCTCAACCTTCGATCCTCAATCCCCAATCCTGAATCCTTAATACTCAATCTTCAATCCTCAATCCCCAGTCCACAATCTTCAATCCTCAATTCCCAATCCTCAATCGTCAACCCTCAATCCTCAATCCTCAGTCATCAATCCTCAATCTTCAATACTCAATCCTCAATCCTCAATCCTCAATCCTCAATCCTCAATCCTCAATCCTCATTCCTCAATCCTCAATACTCAATCTTCAATCCTCAATCCTCAATCCTCAATCCTCAACCCTCAGCCCTCATCCTCAATCCTCAATTCTGAATCCTCAATCCTCAATCTTCAATCCTCAATACTCAGTCTTCAATCCTCAACCCTCAATCTTCAATCCTCAGTCCTCAATCCTCAAGCCTCAATGCTCAATCCTCAATCTTCAATCCTGAATACTCAATCTTCAATCCTCAATCCTCAATCCTCAATCCTCAATCCTCAATCGTCAGTCTTCAATCCTCAATACTCAATCTTCAATCCTCAATCCTCAATCCTCAATCCTCAGTCCTCATTCTTCAATCCTGAATACCCACTCCTCAACCTTCGATCCTCAATCCCCAATCCTCAATCCTTAATACTCAATCTTCAATCCTCAATCCCCTGTCCACAATCTTCAAACCTCAATGCTCAATTCTCAATCCTCAAACCTCAGCCATCATTCTCAATCGTCAATCCTCGTTCCTCAGTCCTCAATCCTCAATCCTCAATCCTCAATAGTCAATCTCCAATCCTAGATCCTCAATCCCCAATCCTCAAACCTTAATCCTCAATCTTCAATCCTCAATCCTCAATACTCAATCCTCAATACTCAATCCTCAATCCTCAATCCTCAATCCCCAATCCTCAATCTTCAATCATCAGTCCTCAATCCTCAAGCCTCAATCCTCAATCCTCAATCTTCAATCCTGAATACTCAATCTTCAATCCTCAATCCTCAATCCTCAATCCTCAATCCTCATTCTTCAATCCTGAATACCCACTCCTCAACCTTCGATCCTCAATCCCCAATCCTCAATCCTTAATCCTCAATCTTCAATCCTCAATCCCCAGTCCACAATCTTCAATCCTCAATGCTCAATCCTCAATCCTCAATCCTCAGTCATCAGTCCTCAATCCTCAATCCTCAAACCTCAATCCTCAACCGTCAGTCCTCGTCCTCAAACCTCAATCCCGAATCCTCAATCCTGAATCGTCAATCTTCAGCCCTCAGTCCTCAACAATCAATTGTCAATCCTCAGTCCTCATTAGAATATCCTCAATTCACAGTTTTGAGTACTCAATCCCCAATCTTCAATCTTCAAATCTCAGTCTACAAACATCAATTCGCAACACTCAACACTTAACACTCAGTCCTCAATCTTCAGTCCTCAATCCTCAATCCTCAATCCTCAATCTTCAATCCTCAATACTCGATCTTCAATCTTCAATCCTCAATTCTCAATCCTCAGTCCTCAATCCTCAATCGCCTGTCCTCAATCCCCAATCCTCAACCTTCAGTCCTCAGTCCTCAATCCTCAATAATCAATACGCAATGTTCAATCCTCAATACTCAAACTTCAATCCTCAACCCTCAATCCTCAATCAACAATCCTCAATCCTCAATCATCAACCTTCAATATTCAATACTCAATCTTCAATCCTCAATTCCCAATCCTCAATCGTCAATCCTCAATCCTCAATCCTCAGTCATCAATCCTCAATCTTCAATACTCAATCCTCAATCCTCAATCCTCAATCCTCAATCCTCAATCCTCAATCCTCAATCCTCATTCCTCAAACCTCAATCCTCAACCCTCAGTCCCCATCCTCAATTCTCAATTCTCAATCCACAATCCTCAATACTCAATCTTCAATCCTCAATCCTCAATCATCAATCTCCTATCCTAGATCCTCAATCCACAATCCTCAATCCTTAATCCTCAATCTTCAATCCTCAATCCTCAATACTCAATCCTCAATACTCAATCCTCAATCCTCAATCCTCAATCCCCAATCCTCAATCTTCAATCCTCAATCCTCAATCCTCAAGCCTCAATTCTCAATCCTCAATCTTCAATCCTGAATACTCAATCTTCAATCCTCAATCCTCAATCCTCAATCCTCAATCCTCAATCGTCAGTCTTCAATCCTCAATACTCAATCTTCAATCCTCAATCCTCAGTCCTCAATCCTCAATCCTCATTCTTCAATCCTGAATACCCACTCCTCAACCTTCGATCCTCAATCCCCAATACTCAATCCTTAATCGTCAATCTTCAATCCTCAATCCCCAGTCCACAATCTTCAATCCTCAATGCTCAATCCTCAATCCTCAATCCTCACTCATCAGTCCTCAATCCTCAATCCTCAAACCTCAATCCTCAACCGTCAGTCCTCGTCCTCAAAGCTCAATCCCGAATCCTCAATCCATGAATCGTCAATCTTCAGCCCTCAGTCCTCAACAATCAATTGTCAATCCTCAGTCCTCATTAGAATATCCTCAATTCACAGTTTTCAGTACTCAATCCCCAATCTTCACTCTTCAAATCTCAGTCTACAATCATCAATTCGCATCACTCAACACTCAACACTCAGTCCTCAATCTTCAGTCCTCAATCCTCAATCCTCAATCCTCAATCTTCAATCCTCAATACTGAATCTTCAATCTTCAATCCTCAATTCTCAATCCTCAGTCCTCAATCCTCAATCGCCAAACCTCAATCCCCAATCCTCAGCCTTCAGTCCTCAGTCCTCAATCCTCAATCATCAATACTCAATGTTCAATCCTCAATACTCAACCTTCAATCCTCAACCCTCAAACCTCAATCAACAATCCTCACTCCTCAATCATCAATCTTCAATCTTCAATACTCAATCTTCAATCCTCAATTCCCAATCCTCAATCGTCAATCCTCAATCCTCAATCCTCAGTCATCAATCCTCAATCTTCAATACTCAATCCTCAATCCTCAATGCTCAATCCTCAATCCTCAATCCTCAATCCTCAGTCCTCATTCCTCAAACCTCAATCCTCAACCCTCAGTGCCCATCCTCAATTCTCAATTCTCAATCCACAATCCTCAATACTCAATCTTCAATCCTCAATCATCAATCTCCTATCCTAGATCCTCAATCACCAATACTCTATCCTTAATACTCAATATTCAATCCTCTATCCCCAGTCCACAATCTTCAATCCCCAAAAGATCAATAATCAATCCGCAATCCTCAGTCCTCAATCGTCAATCATCAGTCCTCGATCTTCAATACTCAATCCTCAATCCTCAATCCTCAATCCTCAATCCTGAATCCTCAATCATCCCTCCTGAATCTTCAATACTCAATCCTCAATCCTCAATCCTTAATCCTCAATCGTCAATCCTCATTCTTCAATCCTGAATACTCAATCCTCAATCCTCAATCCTCAATCCTCAATTCTCAGTCCTCAATCCTCAGTCCTCAGTCCTCAAACCTCAGTCCTCAAACCTCAGCCATCATCCTCAATCGTCAATCCTCGTTCCTCAATCCTCAATCCTCAATCCTCAATCTTCAATCCTCCATACTCAATCTTCAATCCTCAATCCTCAATCATCAATCCTCAATCCTCAATCCTCAGTCATCAATACTCAATCTTCAATACTCAATCCTCAATCATCAATCCTCAATCCTCAATCCTCAAACCACATTCCTCAAACCTCAATCCTCAACCCTCAGTCCTCATTCTCAATTCTCAATTCTTAATCCTCAATCCTCAATCCTCAGTCTTCAATCCTCAATACTCAATCTTCAATCTTCAATCCTCAATTCTCAATCCTCAGTCCTCAATCCTCAATCGCCAATCCTCAATCCCCAATCCTCAACCTTCAATCCTCAGTCCTCAATCCTCAGTCATCAATACTCAATGTTCAATCCTCAATACTCAACCTTCAATTCTCAACCCTCAATCCGCAATCCACAATCCTCAATCCTCAATCCTCAATCCTCAATCCTCAGTACTCGATCTTCAATCCTCAATCCTCAATCCTCAATCACCAATCCTTAATCCTCCATCCTCAATCGTCAGTCTTCAATACTCAATACTCAATCTGCAAACCTCAGTCCTCAATCCTCAATCCTCAATCCTCATTCATCAGTCCTCAATACCCAGTCCTCAATCTTCAACCCTCAATCCTCAATCCTCAATTCTCAATCCTCAATCCTCAGTCCTCAGACCTCAAACCTCAGTCCTCAAACCTCAGCCATCATCCTCAATCGTCAATCCTCGTTCCTCAATCCTCAATCCTCAATCCTCAATAGTCAATCTCCAATCCTAGATCCTCAATCCCCAATCCTCAATCCTTAATCCTCAATCTTCAATCCTCTATCCTCAATACTCAATCCTCAATACTCAATCCTCAATCCTCAATCCTCAATCCCCAATCCTCAATCTTCAATCCTCAATCTTCAATCCTCAAGCCTCAATCCTCAATCCTCAATCTTCAATCCTGAATACTCAATCTTCAATCCTCAATCCTCAATCCTCAATCCTCAATCCTCAATCGTCAGTCTTCAATCCTCAATACTCAATCTTCAATCCTCAATCCTCAATCCTCAATCCTCAATCCTCATTCTTCAATCCTGAATACCCACTCCTCAACCTTCGGTCCTCAATCCCCAATCCTCAATCCTCAATCCCCAATCCTCAATTCTCAGTCCTCAATCCTCAGTCCTCAGTCCTAAAACCTCAGTCCTCAAACCTCAGCCACCATCCTCAATCGTCAATGCTCGTTCCTCAATCCTCAATCCTCAATCTTCAATCCTCCATACTCAATCTTCAATCCTCAATCCTCAATCAACAATCCTCAATCCTCAATCCTCAGTCATCAATACTCAATCTTCAATACTCAATCCTCAATCATCAATCCTCAGTCCTCAATCCTCAAACCTCATTCCTCAAACCTCAATCCTCAACCCTCAGTCCTCATTCTCAATTCTCAATTCTTAATCCTCAATCCTCAATCCTCAATCTTTAATCCTCAACAATCAATCCTCAATACTCAGTCTTCAATCCTCAATCCTCAATCCTCAATCCTCAGTCCGCAATCCTCAATCACCAATCCTCAATCTTCAATACTAAATCCTCAATCCTCAATCCTCAATCCTCAATCCTCAATACTAAACCTTCAATCCCCCATACTCAATCTTCAATCCTCAATCCTCAATCATCAATCCCCAATCCTCAATCCTCAGTCATCAATCCTCAGTCTTCAATACTCAATCCTCAATCCTCAATCCTGAATCCTCAATCCTCAGTACTCAATCCACAATCATCAATCCTCAGTCTTCAATACTCAATCCTCAATCCTCAATCATCAATCCTCAGTACTGGATCTTCAATCCTCAATCCTCAATCCTCAATCCTCAACCCTCAGCCCTCATCCTCAATCCTCAATCCTGAATCCTCTATCCTCAATCTTCAATCCTCAATACTCAGTCTTCAATCCTCAATCCTGAATCCTCAATCCTCAATCCTCAATTCTCAATCCTCAATCCTAGACCCTCAGCCCTCATCCTCAATCCTCAATCCTGAATCCTCAATCCTCAATCTTCAATCCTCAATCCTCTATCCTCAATCCTCAGTCCTCAATCCAGAATCATCAATCCTCAATCTTCAATACTCAATCCTCAATCCTCAATCCTCAACTCTCAATCCACAATCCTCAGTCCTCAGTCCTCAAACCTCAGTCCTCAAACCTCAGCCATCATCCTCAATCGTCAATCCTCGTTCCTCAATCCTCAATACTCAATCTTCAATCCTCCATACTCAATCTTCAATCCTCAATCCTCAATCATCAATCATCAATCCTCAATCCTCAGTCATCAATCCTCAATCTTCAATACTCAATCCTCAATCTTCAATCCTCAATCCTCAATCCTCAATCCTCAACCCTCAGCCCTCATCCTCAATCCTCAACTCTGAATCCTCAATCCTCAATCTTCAATCCTCAATACTCAGTCTTCAATCCTCAATCATCAATCCTCCATCTTCAATACTCAATCCTCAATCCTGAATCCTCAATCCTCAATCTTCAATCCTCAATCCTCTATCCTCAATCCTCAGTCCTCAATCCAGAATCATCAATCCTCAATCTTCAATACTCAATCCTCAATCCTCAATCCTCAACTCTCAATCCACAATCCTCAGTCCTCAGTCCTCAAACCTCAGTCCTCAAACCTCAGCCATCATCCTCAATTCTCAATTCTAAATCCTCAACCCTCAATCCTCAATCTTCAATCCTCAATAATCAATCATCAATACTCAGTCTTCAATCCTCAATACTCAATCCTCAATCCTCAGTACGCAATCCTCAATCATCAATCCTCAATCTTCAATACTCAATCCTCAATCCTCAATCCTCAATCCTCAATACTCAACCTTCAATCCTCCATACTCAATCTTCAATCCTCAATCCTCAACCATCAATCCTCAATCCTCAATCCTCAGTCATCAATCCTCAATCTTCAATACTCAATCCTCAATCCTCGATCCTCAATCCTCAATCCTCAGTCCTCAATCCACAATCATCAATCCTCAATCTTCAATACTCAATCCTCAATCCTCAATCCTCAATCCTCAATACTCAATCTTCAATCCTCAATCCTCAATCCTCAATCCTCAACCCTCAGCCCTCATCCTCAATCCTCAACTCTGAATCCTCAATCCTCAATCTTCAATCCTCAATACTCAGTCTTCAATCCTGAATCCTCAATCCTCAATCCTCAGTCCTCAATCCACAATCATCAATCCTCAATCCTCAGTCTTCAGTCCTCAAACCTCAGTCCTCAAACCTCAGCCATCATCCTCAATCGTCAATCCTCGTTCCTCAATCCTCAATCCTCAATATTCAATCCTCCATACTCAATCTTCAATCCTCAATCCTCAATCATCAATCCTCAATCCTCAATCCTCAGTCATCAATACTCAATCTTCAATACTCAATCCTCAATCATCAATCCTCAATCCTCAATCCTCAAACCTCATTCCTCAAACCTCAATCCTCAACCCTCAGCCCTCATTCTCAATTCTCAATTCTTAATCCTCAATCCTCAATCCTCATTCTTCAATCCTCAATACTCAATCTTCAATCTTCAATCCTCAATTCTCAATCCTCAGTCCTCAATCCTCAATCGCCAATCCTCAATCCCCAATCCTCAACCTTCAATCCTCAGTCCTCAATCCTCAATTATCAATACTCAATGTTCAATCCTCAATACTCAACCTTCAATCCTCAACCCTCAATCCTCAATCCACAATCCTCAATCCTCAATCCTCAATCCTCAATCCTCAGTACTCGATCTTCAATCCTCAATCCTCAATCCTCAATCCTCAACCCTCAGCCCTCATCCTCAATCCTCAATCCTGAATCCTCTATCCTCAATCTTCAATCCTCAATACTCAGTCTTCAATCCTCAATCCTCAATCCTCAATCCTCAATCATCAATCCTCCATCTTCAATACTCAATCCTCAATCCTCAATCCTCAATCCTCAATACTCAACCCTTAATCCTCAACTCACAATACTCAATAGGATATCCTGAATTCTCAGGATTCAATACTCAAACCTCAATCCTCAGCCCTCAGCCCTCATCCTCCATCCTCAATCCTCAATCCTCAATACTCAATCCTCAATCCTCAATCCTCAATCCCCAATCCTCAATCTTCAATCCTCAATCTTCAATCCTCAAGCCTCAATCCTCAATCCTCAATCTTCAATCCTGAATACTCAATCTTCAATCCTCAATCCTCAATCCTCAATCCTCAATCCTCAATCGTCAGTCTTCAATCCTCAATACTCAATCTTCAATCCTCAACCCTCAATCCTCAATCCTCAATCCTCATTCTTCAATCCTGAATACCCACTCCTCAACCTTCGATCCTCAATCCCCAATCCTCAATCCTTAAGCCTCAATCTTCAATCCTCAATCCCCAGTCCACAATCTTCAATACTCAATTCCCAATCCTCAATCGTCAACCCTCAATCCTCAATCCTCAGTCATCAATCCTCAATCTTCAATACTCAATCCTCAATCCTCAATCCTCAATCCTCAATCCTCAATCCTCAATCCTCATTCCTCAATCCTCAATACCCAATCCTCAATCCTCAATCCTCAATCCTCAATTCTCACTCCTCAATCCTCAGTCCTGAATCGTCAATGTTCAGCCCTCAGTCCTCAACAATCTATTGTCAATCCTCAGTCCTCATTAGAATATCCTCAATTCACAGTTTTCAGTACTCAATCCCCAATCTTCAATCTTCAAATCTCAGTCTACAAACGTCAATTCGCATCACTCAACACTCAACACTCAGTCCTCAATCTTCAGTCCTCAATCCTCAATCCTCAATCTTCAATCCTCAATACTCAATCTTCAATCTTCAATCCTCAATTCTCAATCCTCAGTCCTCAATCATCAATCACCATTCCTCAATCCCCAATCCTCAATCTTCAATCCTCAGTCCTCAATTATCAATCATCAATACTCAATGTTCAATCCTCAATACTCAACCTTCAATCCTCAACCCTCAATCCTCAATCCACAATCCTCAATCCTCAATCATCAACCTTCAACCTTCAATACTCAATCTTCAATCCTCAATTCCCAATCCTCAATCGTCAATCCTCAATTCTCAATCCTCAGTCATCAATCCTCAATCTTCAATACTCAATCCTCAATCCTCAATCCTCAACCCTCAATCCTCAATCCTCAATCCTCATTCCTCAAACCTCAATCCTCAACCCTCAGTCCCGATCCTCAATTCTCAATTCTCAATCCTCAATCCTCAATCCTCAATCCTCAGACATCAATCCTCAATCTTCAATACTCAATCGTCAATCCTCAGTCCTCAATTCTCAATCCTCAATCCTCGTTCCTCAAACCTCAACCCTCAACCCTCAGTCCTCATACTCAATTCTCAATTCTCAATCCTCAAACCTCAATCCTCAATCCTCAATCTTCAATCATCAATACTCAATCTTCAATGCTCAATCCTCAATCCTCAATCCTCAATCCTCATTCCTCAATATTCAATACACAACCCTCAAGCATCAATCCTCAATACTCAATCATCAATCCTCAATTCTCAATACTCAATAGAATATCCTGAATTCTCTGCTTTCAATACTCAATCCTCAATCTTCAATCTTCAAATCTCAGTCTACAAACATCAATTCGCATCACTCAACACTCAACACTCAGTCCTCAATCTTCAGTCCTCAATCCTCAATCCTCAATCTTCAATCCTCAATACTCAATCTTCAATCTTCAATCCTCAATCCTCAGTCCTCAATCCTCAATCGCCAAACCTCAATCCCCAATCCTCAGCCTTCAGTCCTCAGTCCTCAATCCTCAATCATCAATACTCAATGTTCAATCCTCAATACTCAACCTTCAATCCTCAACCCTCAATCCTCAATCAACAATCCTCACTCCTCAATCATCAATCTTCAATCTTCAATACTCAATCTTCAATCCTCAATTCCCAATCCTCAATCGTCAGTCCTCAAGCCTCAATCCTCAATCCTCAATCTTCAATCCTGAATACTCAATCTTCAATCCTCAATCCTCAATCCTCAGTCCTCAATCATCAATCATCAATACTCAATGTTCAATCCTCAATACTCAACCTTCAATCCTCAACCCTCAATCCTCAGTCCACAATCCTCAATCCTCAATCATCAACCTTCAACCTTCAATACTCAATCTTCAATCCTCAATTCCCAATCCTCAATCGTCAATCCTCAATTCTCAATCCTCAGTCATCAATCCTCAATCTTCAATACTCAATCCTCAATCCTCAATCCTCAACCCTCAATCCTCAATCCTCAATCCTCATTCCTCAAACCTCAATCCTCAACCCTCAGTCCTGATCCTCAATTCTCAATTCTCAATCCTCAATCCTCAATCCTCAATCCTCAGACATCAATCCTCAATCTTCAATACTCAATCGTCAATCCTCAGTCCTCAATTCTCAATCCTCAATCCTCGTTCCTCAAACCTCAACCCTCAACCCTCAGTCCTCATACTCAATTCTCAATTCTCAAACCTCAAACCTCAATCCTGAATCCTCAATCTTCAATCATCAATACTCAATCTTCAATGCTCAATCCTCAATCCTCAATCCTCAATCCTCATTCCTCAATATTCAATACACAACCCTCAAACATCAATCCTCAATACTCAATCATCAATCCTCAATTCTCAATACTCAATAGAATATCCTGAATTCTCTGCTTTCAATACTCAATCCTCAATCTTCAATCTTCAAGTCTCCATCCAGAGACATCAATTCTCATCACTCAACCCTCAACACTCAGTCCTCAATCTTCAATCCTCAATCCTCAATCCTCAATCCTCAATCGTCAATCCTCAATACCCAAACGTCAATCATCAATCCTCAATCCCCAATACTCAATCCTATATCCTCAACACTCAATCATCAACACTCAATCCTCAATCATCAATCCACAATCTTCAATACTCAATCCTCAATCCTCAATCCTCAATCCTCAATCCTCAATCATCAATCCTCCATCTTCAATACTCAATCCTCAATCCTCAATCCTCAATCCTCAATACTCAACCATCAATCCTCAATTCACAATTCTCAATAGAATATCCTGAATTCTCAGGATTCAATACTCAAACCTCAATCCTCAGCCCTCAGCCCTCATCCTCCATCCTCAATCCTCAATCCTCAATCCTCAATCTTCTATCCTCAATACTCAATCTTCAATCCTCAACCCTCAATCTTCAATCCTCAATACTCAATCTTCAATCCTCAATCCTCAATCCTCAATCACCAATCCTCATTCCTCAATCCTCAATCGTCAGTCTTCAATACTCAATACTCAATCTGCAAACCACAGCCCTCAATCATCAATCCTCAATCCTCATTCTTCAGTCCTCAATACCCAGTCCTCAATCTTCAACCCTCAATCCTCAATCCTCAATTCTCAATCCTCAATCCTCAGTCCTCAGTCCTCAAACCTCAGTCCTCAAACCTCAGCCATCATCCTCAATCGTCAATCCTCGTTCCTCAGTCCTCAATCCTCAATCCCCAATCCTCAATAGTCAATTTCCAATCCTAGATCCTCAACCCTCAATCCTCAATCAACAATCCTCACTCCTCAATCATCAATCTTCAATCTTCAATACTCAATCTTCAATCCTCAATTCCCAATCCTCAATCGTCAATCCTCAATCCTCAATCCTCAGTCATCAATCCTCAATCTTCAATACTCAATCCTCAATCCTCAATCCTCAATCCTCAATCCTCAATCCTCATTCCTCAATCCACAATCATCAATCCTCAATCTTCAATACTCAATCCTCAATCCTCAATCCTCAATCCTCAATACTCAACCCTTAATCCTCAACTCACAATACTCAATAGGATATCCTGAATTCTCAGGATTCAATACTCAAACCTCAATCCTCAGCCCTCAGCCCTCATCCTCCATCCTCAATCCTCAATCCTCAATACTCAATCCTCAATCCTCAATCCTCAATCCCCAATCCTCAATCTTCAATCCTCAATCTTCAATCCTCAAGCCTCAATCCTCAATCCTCAATCTTCAATCCTGAATACTCAATCTTCAATCCTCAATCCTCAATCCTCAATCCTCAATCCTCAATCGTCAGTCTTCAATCCTCAATACTCAATCTTCAATCCTCAACCCTCAATCCTGAATCCTCAATCCTCATTCTTCAATCCTGAATACCCACTCCTCAACCTTCGATCCTCAATCCCCAATCCTCAATCCTTAATCCTCAATCTTCAATCCTCAATCCCCAGTCCACAATCTTCAATACTCAATTCCCAATCCTCAATCGTCAACCCTCAATCCTCAATCCTCAGTCATCAATCCTCAATCTTCAATACTCAATCCTCAATCCTCAATCCTCAATCCTCAATCCTCAATCCTCAATCCTCATTCCTCAATCCTCAATACCCAATCCTCAATCCTCAATCCTCAATCCTCAATTCTCACTCCTCAATCCTCAGTCCTGAATCGTCAATCTTCAGCCCTCAGTCCTCAACAATCTATTGTCAATCCTCAGTCCTCATTAGAATATCCTCAATTCACAGTTTTCAGTACTCAATCCCCAATCTTCAATCTTCAAATCTCAGTTTACAAACGTCAATTCGCATCACTCAACACTCAACACTCAGTCCTCAATCTTCAGTCCTCAATCCTCAATCCTCAATCTTCAATCCTCAATACTCAATCTTCAATCTTCAATCCTCAATTCTCAATCCTCAGTCCTCAATCATCAATCACCATTCCTCAATCCCCAATCCTCAATCTTCAATCCTCAGTCCTCAATTATCAATCATCAATACTCAATGTTCAATCCTCAATACTCAACCTTCAATCCTCAACCCTCAATCCTCAATCCACAATCCTCAATCCTCAATCATCAACCTTCAACCTTCAATACTCAATCTTCAATCCTCAATTCCCAATCCTCAATCCTCAATCCTCAATTCTCAATCCTCAGTCATCAATCCTCAATCTTCAATACTCAATCCTCAATCCTCAATCCTCAACCCTCAATCCTCAATCCTCAATCCTCATTCCTCAAACCTCAATCCTCAACCCTCAGTCCCGATCCTCAATTCTCAATTCTCAATCCTCAATCCTCAATCCTCAATCCTCAATCCTCAATCCCCTATCCTCAATCCTCAATCCTCAATCCTCAAACCTCAATATTCTACACACAACCCTCAACCATCAATCCTCAATACTCAACTATCAATCCTCAGTTGTCAATACTCAATAGAATATCCTGAATTCTCAGGATTCTATACTCAATCCACAATACTCAATCATCAAATCTCAATCCTCAATCATCAATCCTCAACACTCAATCCTCAAACATCTGTCCTCATTCTTCAATCCTCAATCATCAATCCTCAATCCCCTAACGTCAACCCTCAATCCTCTATCCTCTGTCCTCAGTCTTCAATCCTCAATACTCAATCTCCACCCCTCAGTCCTCAATCCTCAATCATCAATCCTCAATCCTGAATCTTCAATCCTGAATCCCCAATCCTCAATCTTCAATCCTCAATCCTCAATCCTCAGTCCTCAATTCTCAATCCTCAACCCTCAGTCCCCGTCCTCAATCCTCATCCCACAATCCTCAATCCTCAATCCTCAATCCTCAATCATCAATACTCAATCTTCAACCCTCAATCCTCAATCCTTGATCCTCAATCCTCAGTCCTCAATCTTCAATCCTCAATCTCCTATCCTCAATCCTCAAGCGTCAATCCTCAATCCTCAATCCTCAACCCTCAATCCCCAGTCCTCAAACCTCAGTCCTGAAACCTCAATCCTGAATTCTCAATTTTCAGCCCCCAGTCCTCTGGAATCAATTGTCAATCATCAATCCTCAATAGAATATCCTTAATTCACAGTTTTCAATACTCAATCCTCAATCTTCAATCATCAAATATCGTTCTACAAACATCAATTCTCATCACTCAACACTCAACACTCAGTCCTCAATCTTCAATCCTCAATCCTCAATCCTCAGTATTCAATCCTAAATACTCAATCTTCAATCCTCTATCCTCAATACCCAATCCTCAATCGTCAGTCCCCAATACTCAATCTTCAATCCACAATCCTCAATCCTCAATCTTCATTCCTCAATCCTTAATCCTCAATCCTCAATCCTCAGTCCTCAGTCCTCAATCTTCAATCCTCAATACTCAATATTCAATCCACAATCCTCAATCCTCAATCCTCAGTCATGAATACACAATCTTCAATACTCAATCCTCAATCCTCAATCTCCAATCCTCAATCCTCAATCTTCAATCTTCAAGTCTCCATCCACTAACATCAATTCTCATCACTCAACCCTCAACACTCTGTCCTGAATCTTCAATACTCAATCCTCAATCCTCAATCCTCAATCCTCAATCTTCAATCATCAATACTCAATCTTCAATCCTCAATAATCAATCTCCAATCCTAGATCCTCAATCCCCAGTCCTCAATCGTCAACCCTCAATCTTCATTCCTCATTCCCCAGTCCTCAATCCTCAATACTCAATCTTCAATCCTCAATCCTGAAACCTCAGTCCTGAATTCTCAATTTTCATTCCTCAGTCCACAGCAATCAATTGTCAATCATCAATCCTCAATAGAATATCCTCAATTCACAGTTTTCAATACTCAATCCTCAATCTTCAATCTTCAAATATCAATCCACAAACATCAATTCTCATCACTCTACACTCAACACTCAGTCCTCAATCTTCAATCCTTAATCCTCAATCCTCAGTATTCAATCCTAAATACTCAATCTTCAATCCTCAATCCTCAATACTCAATCCTCAATCGTCAATCCTCAATACTCAATATTCAATCCACAATCCTCAATCCTCAATATTCATTCCTCAATCCTTAATCATCAATCCTCAATCCTCAGTCCTCTGTCCTCAATCTTCAATCCTCAATACTCAATCTCCAATCCTCAATCCTCAACAATCAATCCTTAATCCTCAATCCTGAATCTTCAATCCTCCATCCTCAATACCCAAACCTCAATCCTCAATCCTCAGTCCTCTGTCCTCAATCTTCAATCCTCAACCCTCAATCCTCAATCCTCAATTTTCAATCATCAATACTCAATCTTCAATCCTCAATCCTCAATCCTCAATCCTCAATTCTCAATCCTCAATCTTCAATCCTCAATACTCTGTCTTCAATCCTCAATCCTCAATCCTCAATTCTCAATCCTCAATACTCAATCCTCAATTCTCATCACTCAACACTCAACACTCAGTCCTCAATCTTCAATCCTCAATCCTCAATCCTCAATCCTCAATCTTCAATCCTCAATACTCAGCCTTCAATCCTCAGTCCTCAATCATCAATCCTCAATCCTCAATCCTCAATCCTCAATCCTCAATCTTCAATCCTCAACCGTCAGTCCTCGTCCTCAATCCTCAACCCACAATCCTCAACCCTCAACCTTCAATCATCAATGCTCAATCTTCAATCCTCAATCCTCAATCCTCAATCCTCAATCCTCAATCCTCAATATTCAACAAACAACCCCCAACCATCAATCCTCATTACTCAACCATCAATCCTCAATTCTCAGTACTCAATAGAATATCCTGAATTCTCAGTTTTCAACACTCAATCCACAATATTCGATAATCAAATCTCAATCCTCAAACATCAATTCTCAACACTCAATCCTCAACACTCAGTCCTCTCTCTTCAATCCTCCATCCTCAATCCTCTATCTTCAAGCGTCAATCCCCAATCCTCAATCCTCATCCCTCAATCCTCGGACCTCAAACCTCAATTCTGAATCCACAATCCTGAATGCTCAATCTTCATCCCTCAGTCCGCAACAATCAATTGTCAATCCTCAATCCTCAATAGAATATCCTCAATTCACAGTTTTCAATTCTCAATCCCTAATCTTCAATCTTCAAATTTCAATTCCCAAACATCAATTCTCAACACTCAACCCTCAACAGTCACTCCTCAATCTTCAATCCTCAATCCTGAATCCTCAAACTTCAATCCTCAATACTCAATCTTCAATACTCAATCCTCAATTCTCATTACTCATCCCTCAACACTCAGTCCTCAATCTTCAATCCTCAATCCTCAATCCTCAATCCTCAATCTTCAATCCTCAACACTCAGTCCTCTCTCTTCAATCCTCCATCCTCAATCCTCTATCCTCAAGCGTCAATCCTCAATCGTCAATCCTCAATATTCAATACACAACCCTCAACCATCAATACTCAATACTCAATCATCAATCCTCAATTCTCAATACTCATTAGAATATCCTGAATTCTCAGTTCTCAATACTCAATCCTCAATCTTCAATCTTCAAGTCTCCATCCACAAACATCAATTCTCATCACTCAACCCTCAACACTCAGTCCTCAATCGCCAATCCTCAATCCTCAATACTCAATCTTCAGTCCTCAATTCTCAATACTCAATAGAATATCCTGAATTCTCAGTTTTCAGTACTCAATACAAAATCTTCAATCTTCAAGTCTCCATACACAAACATCAATTCTCATCACTCAACCCTCAACACTCAGTCCACAATCGCCAATACTCAATCCTCAATCCTCAACCTTCAATGCTCAATACTCAATCTTCAATCCTCAATCCTCAATCCTCAATCCTCAATCCTCAATCCTCAATCATCAATCCTCAATACTCAATTCTCACTCTTCAATCCTCAATAATCAATCTCCAATCCTAGATCCTCAATCCCCAATCCTCAGTCCTTAATCCTCAATCTTCAATCCTCAATCCCCAGTCCTCAATTCTCAATCCTCAATACTCAATCTTCAATCCTCAGTCCTCAATCCTTAATACTCAACCCTCAATCCTCAATATTCAACACACAACCCTCAACCATCAATTCTCAATACTCAACCATCAATCCCCAATTCTCAATACTCAATAGAATATCCGGAATTCTCATGGTTCAATACTCAATCCACAATATTCAATAATCAAATCTCAATCCTCAAACATCAATTATCAACACTCAATCCTCAATCCTCAATCCTCAATCCTCAATCGTCAGTCTTCAATCCTCAATACTCAATCTTCAATCCTCAATCCTCAATTCTCAATCCTCAATCCTCATTCTTCAATCCTGAATACCCACTCCTCAACCTTCGATCCTCAATCCCCAATCCTCAGTCCTCAATCCTCAATCTTCAATCCTCAATCCCCAGTCCACAATCTTCAATCCTCAATGCTCAATCCTCAATCCTCAATCCTCAGTCATCAGTCCTCAATCCTCAATCCTCAAACCTCAATCCTCAACCGTCAGTCCTCGTCCTCAAACCTCAATCCCGAATCCTCAATCCTCAATCGTCAATCTTAAGCCCTCAGTCCTCAACTATCAATTGTCAATCCTCAAGCCTCATTAGAATATCCGCAATTCACAGTTTTCCGTGCTCAATCCCCAATCTTCAATCTTCAAATCTCAGTCTACAAACATCAATTCGCATCACTCAACACACAGCACTCAGTCCTCAATCTTCAGTCCTCAATCCTCAATCCTCAATCCTCAATCTTCAATCCTCAATTCTCAATCCTCAGTCCTCAATCCTCAATCGCCAATCCTCAATCCCCAATCCTCAATCTTCAATCCTCAGTCCTCAATCATCAATCATCAATACTCAATGTTCAATCCTCAATACTCAACCTTCAATCCTCAACCCTCAATCCTCAATCCACAATCCTCAATCTTCAATCCTCAGTCCTCAATCCTCAATATTCAATACACAACCCTCAAACATCAATCCTCAATACTCAATCATCAATCCTCAATTCTCAATACTCAATAGAATATCCTGAATTCTCTGTTTTCAATACTCAATCCTCAATCTTCAATCTTCAAGTCTCCATCCACAGACATCAATTCTCATCACTCAACCCTCAACAATCAGTCCTCAATCTTCAATCCTCAATCCTGAATCCTCAATCCTCAATCGTCAATCCTCAATACCCAAACGTCAATCTTCAATCCTCAATCCCCAATACTCAATCCTCAATACTCAATACTCAATCCTCAATCGTCAATCCTCAATCATCAATCCACAATTTTCAATACTCAATCCTCAATCCTCAATCCTCAATCCTCAATCCTCAATCATCAATCCTCCATCTTCAATACTCAATCCTCAATCCTCAATCCTCAATCCTCAATACTCAACCATCAATCCTCAATTCACAATACTCAATAGAATATCCTGGATTCTCAGGATTCAATACTCAAACCTCAATCCTCAGCCCTCAGCACTCATCCTCCATCCTCAATCCTCAATCCTCAATCCTCAATCCTCAATCTTCAATCCTCAATACTCAATCTTCAATCCTCAATCCACAATCCTCAATCCCCAATCCTCAATCCTCAATCTTCAATCGTCAGCCTTCAATACTCAATACTCAATCTGCAAACCTCAGTCCTCAATCCTGAATCCTCAATCCTCATTCTTCAGTCCTCAATACCCAGTCCTCAATCTTCAACCCTCAATCCTCAATCCTCAACCCTCAGTCCTCATCCTGAATTCTCAATTCTCTATCCTCAAACCTCAATTCTGAATCTTCAATCCTCAATATTCAACACACAGCCCTCAACCATCAATTCTCAATTCTCAACCATCAATCTTCAAATCTCAATACTCAATAGAATATCCGGAATTCTCATGGTTCAATACTCAATCCACAATGTTCAATAATCAAATCTCAATCCTCAAACATCAATTATCAACACTCAATCCTCAACACTCAGTCCTCTCTCTACAATCCTCCATCCTCAATCCTCTATCCTCAAGCGTCAATCCTCAATCCTCAATCCTCATCCCTCAATCCTCAGACCTCAAACCTCAATTCCGAATCCTCAATCCTGAATGCTCAATCTTCATCCGTCAGTCCGCAACAATCAGTTGCCAATCCTCAATGCTCAATAGAATATCATCAATTCACAGTGTTCAATACTCAATCCCCAATCTTCAATCTTCAAATCTCAATACACAAACATCAACTCTCATCACTCTACCCTCAACACTCAGTCCTCAATCTTCAATCCTCAATCCTCAATCCTCAAACTTCAATCCTCAATCCTGAATCCTCAATCCCCAGTCCTCAATCTTCAATCCTCAATGCTCAATAATCAATCCTCAATACTCAGTCCTCAATCCTCAGTCTTCAGTCCTCACTCCCCAATCCTCAATCCTCATCCCTCAATCCTCAATCCTCAATCCCCGATCCTCAATCCTCAATCCTCAATCATCAATACTCTATCTTCAATCCTCAATCCTCAATCCTTGATCCTCAATCCTCGGTCCTCAATCTTCAATCCTCAATCTCCTATACTCAATCCTCAAGCGTCAAACCTCAATCCTCAATCCTCAACCCTCAATCCTCAGTCCTCAAACCTCAATCCTGAAACCTCAATCGTGAATTCTCAATTTTCAGCCCTCAGTCCTCAGGAATCAATTATCAATCATCAATCCTCAATAGAATATCCTCAATTCACAGTTTTCAGTACTCAATCCTCAATCTTCAATCTTCAAATATCAATCCACAAACATCAATTCTCATCGCTCAACACTCAACACTCAGTCCTCAATCTTCAATCCTCAATCCTCAATCCCCAAACTTCAATCCTAAATACTCAGTCTTCAATCCTCAATCCTCAATTCTCAATCCTCAACCCTCAGTCCCCGTCCTCAATCCTCATCCCTCAATCCTCAATCGTCAATCCTCAATACCCAAACGTCAATCTTCAATCCTCAATCCCCAATACTCAATCCTCAATACTCAATACTCAATCCTCAATCGTCAATCCTCAAACATCAATCCACAATCTTCAATACTCAATCCTCAATCCTCAATCCTCAATCCTCAATCCTCAATCATCAATCCTCCATCTTCAATACTCAATCCTCAATCCTCAATCCTCAATCCTCAATACTCAACCATCAATCCTCAATTCACAATACTCAATAGAATATCCTGAATTCTCAGGATTCAATACTCAAACCTCAATCCTCAGCCCTCAGCACTCATCCTCCATCCTCAATCCTCAATCCTCAATCCTCAATCCTCAATCTTCAATCCTCAATACTCAATCTTCAATCCTCAATCCGCAATCCTCAATCCCCAATCCTCAATCCTCAATCCTCAATCGTCAGTCTTCAATACTCAATACTCAATCTGCAAACCTCAGTCCTCAATCCTCAATCCTCAACCCTCAGTCCTCATCCTCAATTCTCAATGCTCATTCCTCAATCCTCAATTCTCAATCACCAATCCTCAATAATCAATCTCCAATCCTAGATCCTCAATCCCCAATCCTCAATCCTTAATCCTCAATCTTCAATCCTCAATCCCCAGTCCTCAATCCTCAATCCTCAATGCTCAATCCTCAATCCTCAATCCTCAGTCCTCAACCTTCAATCCTCAACCGTCAGTCCTCGTCCTCAATCCTCAACCCACAATCCTCAACCCTCAACCTTCAATCATCAATACTCAATCTTCAATCCTCAATCCTCAATCCTCAATCCTCAATCCCCTATCCTCAATCCTCAATCCTCAATCCTCAAACCTCAATATTCTACACACAACCCTCAACCATCAATCCTCAATACTCAACTATCAATCCTCAGTTGTCAATACTCAATAGAATATCCTGAATTCTCAGGATTCTATACTCAATCCACAATACTCAATCATCAAATCTCAATCCTCAATCATCAATCCTCAACACTCAATCCTCAAACATCTGTCCTCATTCTTCAATCCTCAATCATCAATCCTCAATCCCCTAACGTCAACCCTCAATCCTCTATCCTCTGTCCTCAGTCTTCAATCCTCAATACTCAATCTCCACCCCTCAGTCCTCAATCCTCAATCATCAATCCTCAATCCTGAATCTTCAATCCTGAATCCCCAATCCTCAATCTTCAATCCTCAATCCTCAATCCTCAGTCCTCAATTCTCAATCCTCAACCCTCAGTCCCCGTCCTCAATCCTCATCCCACAATCCTCAATCCTCAATCCTCAATCCTCAATCATCAATACTCAATCTTCAACCCTCAATCCTCAATCCTTGATCCTCAATCCTCAGTCCTCAATCTTCAATCCTCAATCTCCTATCCTCAATCCTCAAGCGTCAATCCTCAATCCTCAATCCTCAACCCTCAATCCCCAGTCCTCAAACCTCAGTCCTGAAACCTCAATCCTGAATTCTCAATTTTCAGCCCCCAGTCCTCTGGAATCAATTGTCAATCATCAATCCTCAATAGAATATCCTTAATTCACAGTTTTCAATACTCAATCCTCAATCTTCAATCATCAAATATCGTTCTACAAACATCAATTCTCATCACTCAACACTCAACACTCAGTCCTCAATCTTCAATCCTCAATCCTCAATCCTCAGTATTCAATCCTAAATACTCAATCTTCAATCCTCTATCCTCAATACCCAATCCTCAATCGTCAGTCCCCAATACTCAATCTTCAATCCACAATCCTCAATCCTCAATCTTCATTCCTCAATCCTTAATCCTCAATCCTCAATCCTCAGTCCTCAGTCCTCAATCTTCAATCCTCAATACTCAATATTCAATCCACAATCCTCAATCCTCAATCCTCAGTCATGAATACACAATCTTCAATACTCAATCCTCAATCCTCAATCTCCAATCCTCAATCCTCAATCTTCAATCTTCAATCATCAATACTCAATCTTCAATCCTCAATAATCAATCTCCAATCCTAGATCCTCAATCCCCAGTCCTCAATCGTCAACCCTCAATCTTCATTCCTCATTCCCCAGTCCTCAATCCTCAATACTCAATCTTCAATCCTCAATCCTGAAACCTCAGTCCTGAATTCTCAATTTTCATTCCTCAGTCCACAGCAATCAATTGTCAATCATCAATCCTCAATAGAATATCCTCAATTCACAGTTTTCAATACTCAATCCTCAATCTTCAATCTTCAAATATCAATCCACAAACATCAATTCTCATCACTCTACACTCAACACTCAGTCCTCAATCTTCAATCCTTAATCCTCAATCCTCAGTATTCAATCCTAAATACTCAATCTTCAATCCTCAATCCTCAATACTCAATCCTCAATCGTCAATCCTCAATACTCAATATTCAATCCACAATCCTCAATCCTCAATATTCATTCCTCAATCCTTAATCATCAATCCTCAATCCTCAGTCCTCTGTCCTCAATCTTCAATCCTCAATACTCAATCTCCAATCCTCAATCCTCAACAATCAATCCTTAATCCTCAATCCTGAATCTTCAATCCTCCATCCTCAATACCCAAACCTCAATCCTCAATCCTCAGTCCTCTGTCCTCAATCTTCAATCCTCAACCCTCAATCCTCAATCCTCAATTTTCAATCATCAATACTCAATCTTCAATCCTCAATCCTCAATCCTCAATCCTCAATTCTCAATCCTCAATCTTCAATCCTCAATACTCTGTCTTCAATCCTCAATCCTCAATCCTCAATTCTCAATCCTCAATACTCAATCCTCAATTCTCATCACTCAACACTCAACACTCAGTCCTCAATCTTCAATCCTCAATCCTCAATCCTCAATCCTCAATCTTCAATCCTCAATACTCAGCCTTCAATCCTCAGTCCTCAATCATCAATCCTCAATCCTCAATCCTCAATCCTCAATCCTCAATCTTCAATCCTCAACCGTCAGTCCTCGTCCTCAATCCTCAACCCACAATCCTCAACCCTCAACCTTCAATCATCAATGCTCAATCTTCAATCCTCAATCCTCAATCCTCAATCCTCAATCCTCAATCCTCAATATTCAACAAACAACCCCCAACCATCAATCCTCATTACTCAACCATCAATCCTCAATTCTCAGTACTCAATAGAATATCCTGAATTCTCAGTTTTCAACACTCAATCCACAATATTCGATAATCAAATCTCAATCCTCAAACATCAATTCTCAACACTCAATCCTCAACACTCAGTCCTCTCTCTTCAATCCTCCATCCTCAATCCTCTATCTTCAAGCGTCAATCCCCAATCCTCAATCCTCATCCCTCAATCCTCGGACCTCAAACCTCAATTCTGAATCCACAATCCTGAATGCTCAATCTTCATCCCTCAGTCCGCAACAATCAATTGTCAATCCTCAATCCTCAATAGAATATCCTCAATTCACAGTTTTCAATTCTCAATCCCTAATCTTCAATCTTCAAATTTCAATTCCCAAACATCAATTCTCAACACTCAACCCTCAACAGTCACTCCTCAATCTTCAATCCTCAATCCTGAATCCTCAAACTTCAATCCTCAATACTCAATCTTCAATACTCAATCCTCAATTCTCATTACTCATCCCTCAACACTCAGTCCTCAATCTTCAATCCTCAATCCTCAATCCTCAATCCTCAATCTTCAATCCTCAACACTCAGTCCTCTCTCTTCAATCCTCCATCCTCAATCCTCTATCCTCAAGCGTCAATCCTCAATCGTCAATCCTCAATATTCAATACACAACCCTCAACCATCAATACTCAATACTCAATCATCAATCCTCAATTCTCAATACTCATTAGAATATCCTGAATTCTCAGTTCTCAATACTCAATCCTCAATCTTCAATCTTCAAGTCTCCATCCACAAACATCAATTCTCATCACTCAACCCTCAACACTCAGTCCTCAATCGCCAATCCTCAATCCTCAATACTCAATCTTCAGTCCTCAATTCTCAATACTCAATAGAATATCCTGAATTCTCAGTTTTCAGTACTCAATACAAAATCTTCAATCTTCAAGTCTCCATACACAAACATCAATTCTCATCACTCAACCCTCAACACTCAGTCCACAATCGCCAATACTCAATCCTCAATCCTCAACCTTCAATGCTCAATACTCAATCTTCAATCCTCAATCCTCAATCCTCAATCCTCAATCCTCAATCCTCAATCATCAATCCTCAATACTCAATTCTCACTCTTCAATCCTCAATAATCAATCTCCAATCCTAGATCCTCAATCCCCAATCCTCAGTCCTTAATCCTCAATCTTCAATCCTCAATCCCCAGTCCTCAATTCTCAATCCTCAATACTCAATCTTCAATCCTCAGTCCTCAATCCTTAATACTCAACCCTCAATCCTCAATATTCAACACACAACCCTCAACCATCAATTCTCAATACTCAACCATCAATCCCCAATTCTCAATACTCAATAGAATATCCGGAATTCTCATGGTTCAATACTCAATCCACAATATTCAATAATCAAATCTCAATCCTCAAACATCAATTATCAACACTCAATCCTCAATCCTCAATCCTCAATCCTCAATCGTCAGTCTTCAATCCTCAATACTCAATCTTCAATCCTCAATCCTCAATTCTCAATCCTCAATCCTCATTCTTCAATCCTGAATACCCACTCCTCAACCTTCGATCCTCAATCCCCAATCCTCAGTCCTCAATCCTCAATCTTCAATCCTCAATCCCCAGTCCACAATCTTCAATCCTCAATGCTCAATCCTCAATCCTCAATCCTCAGTCATCAGTCCTCAATCCTCAATCCTCAAACCTCAATCCTCAACCGTCAGTCCTCGTCCTCAAACCTCAATCCCGAATCCTCAATCCTCAATCGTCAATCTTAAGCCCTCAGTCCTCAACTATCAATTGTCAATCCTCAAGCCTCATTAGAATATCCGCAATTCACAGTTTTCCGTGCTCAATCCCCAATCTTCAATCTTCAAATCTCAGTCTACAAACATCAATTCGCATCACTCAACACACAGCACTCAGTCCTCAATCTTCAGTCCTCAATCCTCAATCCTCAATCCTCAATCTTCAATCCTCAATTCTCAATCCTCAGTCCTCAATCCTCAATCGCCAATCCTCAATCCCCAATCCTCAATCTTCAATCCTCAGTCCTCAATCATCAATCATCAATACTCAATGTTCAATCCTCAATACTCAACCTTCAATCCTCAACCCTCAATCCTCAATCCACAATCCTCAATCTTCAATCCTCAGTCCTCAATCCTCAATATTCAATACACAACCCTCAAACATCAATCCTCAATACTCAATCATCAATCCTCAATTCTCAATACTCAATAGAATATCCTGAATTCTCTGTTTTCAATACTCAATCCTCAATCTTCAATCTTCAAGTCTCCATCCACAGACATCAATTCTCATCACTCAACCCTCAACAATCAGTCCTCAATCTTCAATCCTCAATCCTGAATCCTCAATCCTCAATCGTCAATCCTCAATACCCAAACGTCAATCTTCAATCCTCAATCCCCAATACTCAATCCTCAATACTCAATACTCAATCCTCAATCGTCAATCCTCAATCATCAATCCACAATTTTCAATACTCAATCCTCAATCCTCAATCCTCAATCCTCAATCCTCAATCATCAATCCTCCATCTTCAATACTCAATCCTCAATCCTCAATCCTCAATCCTCAATACTCAACCATCAATCCTCAATTCACAATACTCAATAGAATATCCTGGATTCTCAGGATTCAATACTCAAACCTCAATCCTCAGCCCTCAGCACTCATCCTCCATCCTCAATCCTCAATCCTCAATCCTCAATCCTCAATCTTCAATCCTCAATACTCAATCTTCAATCCTCAATCCACAATCCTCAATCCCCAATCCTCAATCCTCAATCTTCAATCGTCAGCCTTCAATACTCAATACTCAATCTGCAAACCTCAGTCCTCAATCCTGAATCCTCAATCCTCATTCTTCAGTCCTCAATACCCAGTCCTCAATCTTCAACCCTCAATCCTCAATCCTCAACCCTCAGTCCTCATCCTGAATTCTCAATTCTCTATCCTCAAACCTCAATTCTGAATCTTCAATCCTCAATATTCAACACACAGCCCTCAACCATCAATTCTCAATTCTCAACCATCAATCTTCAAATCTCAATACTCAATAGAATATCCGGAATTCTCATGGTTCAATACTCAATCCACAATGTTCAATAATCAAATCTCAATCCTCAAACATCAATTATCAACACTCAATCCTCAACACTCAGTCCTCTCTCTACAATCCTCCATCCTCAATCCTCTATCCTCAAGCGTCAATCCTCAATCCTCAATCCTCA
The DNA here is from genome assembly GCF_051401765.1 of Calliopsis andreniformis. Lineage (NCBI taxonomy): Eukaryota > Metazoa > Arthropoda > Insecta > Hymenoptera > Andrenidae > Calliopsis > Calliopsis andreniformis. Next base: position 1,915,250 of record NW_027480509.1, on the reverse strand, counting down.
TCCCTCAATCCTCAGACCTCAAACCTCAATTCCGAATCCTCAATCCTGAATGCTCAATCTTCATCCGTCAGTCCGCAACAATCAGTTGCCAATCCTCAATGCTCAATAGAATATCATCAATTCACAGTGTTCAATACTCAATCCCCAATCTTCAATCTTCAAATCTCAATACACAAACATCAACTCTCATCACTCTACCCTCAACACTCAGTCCTCAATCTTCAATCCTCAATCCTCAATCCTCAAACTTCAATCCTCAATCCTGAATCCTCAATCCCCAGTCCTCAATCTTCAATCCTCAATGCTCAATAATCAATCCTCAATACTCAGTCCTCAATCCTCAGTCTTCAGTCCTCACTCCCCAATCCTCAATCCTCATCCCTCAATCCTCAATCCTCAATCCCCGATCCTCAATCCTCAATCCTCAATCATCAATACTCTATCTTCAATCCTCAATCCTCAATCCTTGATCCTCAATCCTCGGTCCTCAATCTTCAATCCTCAATCTCCTATACTCAATCCTCAAGCGTCAAACCTCAATCCTCAATCCTCAACCCTCAATCCTCAGTCCTCAAACCTCAATCCTGAAACCTCAATCGTGAATTCTCAATTTTCAGCCCTCAGTCCTCAGGAATCAATTATCAATCATCAATCCTCAATAGAATATCCTCAATTCACAGTTTTCAGTACTCAATCCTCAATCTTCAATCTTCAAATATCAATCCACAAACATCAATTCTCATCGCTCAACACTCAACACACAGTCCTCAATCTTCAATCCTCAATCCTCAATCCCCAAACTTCAATCCTAAATACTCAGTCTTCAATCCTCAATCCTCAATTCTCAATCCTCAACCCTCAGTCCCCGTCCTCAATCCTCATCCCTCAATCCTCAATCGTCAATCCTCAATACCCAAACGTCAATCTTCAATCCTCAATCCCCAATACTCAATCCTCAATACTCAATACTCAATAATCAATCGTCAATCCTCAAACATCAATCCACAATCTTCAATACTCAATCCTCAATCCTCAATCCTCAATCCTCAATCCTCAATCATCAATCCTCCATCTTCAATACTCAATCCTCAATCCTCAATCCTCAATCCTCAATACTCAACCATCAATCCTCAATTCACAATACTCAATAGAATATCCTGAATTCTCAGGATTCAATACTCAAACCTCAATCCTCAGCCCTCAGCACTCATCCTCCATCCTCAATCCTCAATCCTCAATCCTCAATCCTCAATCTTCAATCCTCAATACTCAATCTTCAATCCTCAATCCGCAATCCTCAATCCCCAATCCTCAATCCTCAATCCTCAATCGTCAGTCTTCAATACTCAATACTCAATCTGCAAACCTCAGTCCTCAATCCTCAATCCTCAACCCTCAGTCCTCATCCTCAATTCTCAATGCTCATTCCTCAATCCTCAATTCTCAATCACCAATCCTCAATAATCAATCTCCAATCCTAGATCCTCAATCCCCAATCCTCAATCCTTAATCCTCAATCTTCAATCCTCAATCCCCAGTCCTCAATCCTCAATCCTCAATGCTCAATCCTCAATCCTCAATCCTCAGTCCTCAACCTTCAATCCTCAACCGTCAGTCCTCGTCCTCAATCCTCAACCCACAATCCTCAACCCTCAACCTTCAATCATCAATACTCAATCTTCAATCCTCAATCCTCAATCCTCAATCCTCAATCCCCTATCCTCAATCCTCAATCCTCAATCCTCAAACCTCAATATTCTACACACAACCCTCAACCATCAATCCTCAATACTCAACTATCAATCCTCAGTTGTCAATACTCAATAGAATATCCTGAATTCTCAGGATTCTATACTCAATCCACAATACTCAATCATCAAATCTCAATCCTCAATCATCAATCCTCAACACTCAATCCTCAAACATCTGTCCTCATTCTTCAATCCTCAATCATCAATCCTCAATCCCCTAACGTCAACCCTCAATCCTCTATCCTCTGTCCTCAGTCTTCAATCCTCAATACTCAATCTCCACCCCTCAGTCCTCAATCCTCAATCATCAATCCTCAATCCTGAATCTTCAATCCTGAATCCCCAATCCTCAATCTTCAATCCTCAATCCTCAATCCTCAGTCCTCAATTCTCAATCCTCAACCCTCAGTCCCCGTCCTCAATCCTCATCCCACAATCCTCAATCCTCAATCCTCAATCCTCAATCATCAATACTCAATCTTCAACCCTCAATCCTCAATCCTTGATCCTCAATCCTCAGTCCTCAATCTTCAATCCTCAATCTCCTATCCTCAATCCTCAAGCGTCAATCCTCAATCCTCAATCCTCAACCCTCAATCCCCAGTCCTCAAACCTCAGTCCTGAAACCTCAATCCTGAATTCTCAATTTTCAGCCCCCAGTCCTCTGGAATCAATTGTCAATCATCAATCCTCAATAGAATATCCTTAATTCACAGTTTTCAATACTCAATCCTCAATCTTCAATCATCAAATATCGTTCTACAAACATCAATTCTCATCACTCAACACTCAACACTCAGTCCTCAATCTTCAATCCTCAATCCTCAATCCTCAGTATTCAATCCTAAATACTCAATCTTCAATCCTCTATCCTCAATACCCAATCCTCAATCGTCAGTCCCCAATACTCAATCTTCAATCCACAATCCTCAATCCTCAATCTTCATTCCTCAATCCTTAATCCTCAATCCTCAATCCTCAGTCCTCAGTCCTCAATCTTCAATCCTCAATACTCAATATTCAATCCACAATCCTCAATCCTCAATCCTCAGTCATGAATACACAATCTTCAATACTCAATCCTCAATCCTCAATCTCCAATCCTCAATCCTCAATCTTCAATCTTCAAGTCTCCATCCACTAACATCAATTCTCATCACTCAACCCTCAACACTCTGTCCTGAATCTTCAATACTCAATCCTCAATCCTCAATCCTCAATCCTCAATCTTCAATCATCAATACTCAATCTTCAATCCTCAATAATCAATCTCCAATCCTAGATCCTCAATCCCCAGTCCTCAATCGTCAACCCTCAATCTTCATTCCTCATTCCCCAGTCCTCAATCCTCAATACTCAATCTTCAATCCTCAATCCTGAAACCTCAGTCCTGAATTCTCAATTTTCATTCCTCAGTCCACAGCAATCAATTGTCAATCATCAATCCTCAATAGAATATCCTCAATTCACAGTTTTCAATACTCAATCCTCAATCTTCAATCTTCAAATATCAATCCACAAACATCAATTCTCATCACTCTACACTCAACACTCAGTCCTCAATCTTCAATCCTTAATCCTCAATCCTCAGTATTCAATCCTAAATACTCAATCTTCAATCCTCAATCCTCAATACTCAATCCTCAATCGTCAATCCTCAATACTCAATATTCAATCCACAATCCTCAATCCTCAATATTCATTCCTCAATCCTTAATCATCAATCCTCAATCCTCAGTCCTCTGTCCTCAATCTTCAATCCTCAATACTCAATCTCCAATCCTCAATCCTCAACAATCAATCCTTAATCCTCAATCCTGAATCTTCAATCCTCCATCCTCAATACCCAAACCTCAATCCTCAATCCTCAGTCCTCTGTCCTCAATCTTCAATCCTCAACCCTCAATCCTCAATCGTCAATTTTCAATCATCAATACTCAATCTTCAATCCTCAATCCTCAATCCTCAATCCTCAATTCTCAATCCTCAATCTTCAATCCTCAATACTCTGTCTTCAATCCTCAATCCTCAATCCTCAATTCTCAATCCTCAATACTCAATCCTCAATTCTCATCACTCAACACTCAACACTCAGTCCTCAATCTTCAATCCTCAATCCTCAATCCTCAATCCTCAATCTTCAATCCTCAATACTCAGCCTTCAATCCTCAGTCCTCAATCATCAATCCTCAATCCTCAATCCTCAATCCTCAATCCTCAATCTTCAATCCTCAACCGTCAGTCCTCGTCCTCAATCCTCAACCCACAATCCTCAACCCTCAACCTTCAATCATCAATGCTCAATCTTCAATCCTCAATCCTCAATCCTCAATCCTCAATCCTCAATCCTCAATATTCAACAAACAACCCCCAACCATCAATCCTCATTACTCAACCATCAATCCTCAATTCTCAGTACTCAATAGAATATCCTGAATTCTCAGTTTTCAACACTCAATCCACAATATTCGATAATCAAATCTCAATCCTCAAACATCAATTCTCAACACTCAATCCTCAACACTCAGTCCTCTCTCTTCAATCCTCCATCCTCAATCCTCTATCTTCAAGCGTCAATCCCCAATCCTCAATCCTCATCCCTCAATCCTCGGACCTCAAACCTCAATTCTGAATCCACAATCCTGAATGCTCAATCTTCATCCCTCAGTCCGCAACAATCAATTGTCAATCCTCAATCCTCAATAGAATATCCTCAATTCACAGTTTTCAATTCTCAATCCCTAATCTTCAATCTTCAAATTTCAATTCCCAAACATCAATTCTCAACACTCAACCCTCAACAGTCACTCCTCAATCTTCAATCCTCAATCCTGAATCCTCAAACTTCAATCCTCAATACTCAATCTTCAATACTCAATCCTCAATTCTCATTACTCATCCCTCAACACTCAGTCCTCAATCTTCAATCCTCAATCCTCAATCCTCAATCCTCAATCTTCAATCCTCAACACTCAGTCCTCTCTCTTCAATCCTCCATCCTCAATCCTCTATCCTCAAGCGTCAATCCTCAATCGTCAATCCTCAATATTCAATACACAACCCTCAACCATCAATACTCAATACTCAATCATCAATCCTCAATTCTCAATACTCATTAGAATATCCTGAATTCTCAGTTCTCAATACTCAATCCTCAATCTTCAATCTTCAAGTCTCCATCCACAAACATCAATTCTCATCACTCAACCCTCAACACTCAGTCCTCAATCGCCAATCCTCAATCCTCAATACTCAATCTTCAGTCCTCAATTCTCAATACTCAATAGAATATCCTGAATTCTCAGTTTTCAGTACTCAATACAAAATCTTCAATCTTCAAGTCTCCATACACAAACATCAATTCTCATCACTCAACCCTCAACACTCAGTCCACAATCGCCAATACTCAATCCTCAATCCTCAACCTTCAATGCTCAATACTCAATCTTCAATCCTCAATCCTCAATCCTCAATCCTCAATCCTCAATCCTCAATCATCAATCCTCAATACTCAATTCTCACTCTTCAATCCTCAATAATCAATCTCCAATCCTAGATCCTCAATCCCCAATCCTCAGTCCTTAATCCTCAATCTTCAATCCTCAATCCCCAGTCCTCAATTCTCAATCCTCAATACTCAATCTTCAATCCTCAGTCCTCAATCCTTAATACTCAACCCTCAATCCTCAATATTCAACACACAACCCTCAACCATCAATTCTCAATACTCAACCATCAATCCCCAATTCTCAATACTCAATAGAATATCCGGAATTCTCATGGTTCAATACTCAATCCACAATATTCAATAATCAAATCTCAATCCTCAAACATCAATTATCAACACTCAATCCTCAATCCTCAATCATCAATACTCTATCTTCAATCCTCAATCCTCAATCCTTGATCCTCAATCCTCGGTCCTCAATCTTCAATCCTCAATCTCCTATACTCAATCCTCAAGCGTCAAACCTCAATCCTCAATCCTCAACCCTCAATCCTCAGTCCTCAAACCTCAATCCTGAAACCTCAATCCTGAATTCTCAATTTTCAGCCCTCAGTCCTCAGGAATCAATTATCAATCATCAATCCTCAATAGAATATCCTCAATTCACAGTTTTCAGTACTCAATCCTCAATCTTCAATCTTCAAATATCAATCCACAAACATCAATTCTCATCATTCAACACTCAACACTCAGTCCTCAATCTTCAATCCTCAATCCTCAATCCTCAAACTTCAATCCTAAATACTCAGTCTTCAATCCTCAATCCTCAATACTCAATCCTCAATCCTCAATCCTCAATCCTCATTCCTCAAACCTCAACCCTCAACCCTCAGCCCTCAAACTCAATTCTCAATTCTCAATGCTCAATCTCCAATCCTCAGTCCTCAATCCTCAATCATCAATCCTCAATCCTGAATCTTCAGTCCTCAATCCCCAATCCTCAATCTTCAATCCTCAATCCTCAATCCTCAATCCTCAATTCTCAATCCTCAACCCTCAGTCCCCGTCCTCAATCCTCATCCCTCAATACTCAATCCTCAATCTTCAATCTTCAATCCTCAATGCTCAATCCTCAATCCTCAATCCTCAGTCCCCAATCCTCAATCCTCAATCCCCAAACCTCAATCCTCAACCGTCAGTCCTCGTCCTCAATTCACAACCCTCAATCCTCAACCCTCAGCCCTCATCCTCCATCCTCAATCCTCGATCCTCAACCCTCAAACCTCAATCCTCAATCCTCAATCTTCAGTCATCAATACTCAATCTTCAATCCTCAATTCTCAATCCTCAATCCTCAATCCTGAATCCTCAATATTCAACACACAACGCTCAACCATCAATTATCAATACTCAACCATCAATCCTCAATTCTCAATACTCAATCCTCATGCGTCAATCCTCAATCCTCAATCCTCAACCCTCAATTCTCAGTCCTCAAACCTCAATCCAGAACCCTCAATCCTGAATTCTCAATCTACTGCCCTCAGTCCTCAACAATCAATAGTCAATCCTGAATCTTCAATAGAATATCCTCAATTCACAGTTTTCAATACTCAATCCCCACCCTTCAATCTTCAAATCTCAAAACACAAACATCAATTCCCATCACTCAACCCTCAACACTCAGTCCTCAATCATCAATCCTCAATCCTCAATCCTCAATCTTCAATCCTCAATACCCAATCTTCAATCCTCAACCCTCAAATCTCAATTCTCAATCCTCAATCCGGAATCCTCAATCGTCAATCCTCAATCCCCAATCCTCAATCTTCAGTCCTCAATCCTCAATCCTTAATCCTCAATCCCAAGTCCTCAATCTTCAATCCTCAATGCGCAATCCTCAATCCTCAATCCTCAATCCTCAATCCTCATTCCTCAAACCTCAACCCTCAACCCTCAGCCCTCAGTCCTCATCCTCAATTCTCAGTGCTCAATCCTCAATCCTCAATTCTCAATCATCAATCCTCAATAATCAATGTCCAATCCTAGATCCTCAATCCCCAATCCTCAATCCTTAATCCTCAATCTTCAATCCTCAATCCCCAGTCCTCAATCTTCAATCCTCAATGCTCAATCTTCAATCCTCAATCCTCAATCCTCAATCCTCAATTCTCAACACTCAATCCTTAATCCTCAGACCTCAAACATCAATATTCAACCCTCAGTCCTCGTCCTCAATCCACAACACTCAGTCCTCAGTCCTCAATCTTCAATCCTCAATACACAATCTCCAATCCTCAATCCTCAACAATCAATCCTTAATCCTCAATCCTGAATCTTCAATCCTCCATCCTCAATACCCAAACCTCAATCATCAATCCTCAATCCTCGATCCTCAGTCCTCAATTCTCAACCCTCAGTCCCAAATCCTCAACCCTCAGTCCTCGTCCTCAATCCTCAACCCTCAACCCTCAATGCTCAAGTTTCAATCATCAATACTCAATCTTCAATCCTCAATCCTCAATCCTCAATCCTCAATACTCAATCTTCAATCATCAATACTCAATCTTCAATCCTCAATAATCAATCTCCAATCCTAGATCCTCAATCCCCAATCCTCAATCGTTAATCCTCAATCTTCAATCCTCAATCCTCAATTCACAATCCTCAATCCTCAATATTCAACACACAAACCTCAACCATCAATTATCAATACTCAACCATCAATCCGCAATTCTCAATACTCAATAGAATACCATGAATTCTCATGGTTCAATACTCAATCCACAATATTCAATAATCAAATCTCGATCCTCAAACATCAATACTCAACACTCTATCCTCAACACTCAGTCCTCTCTCTTCAATCCACCATTCTCAATCCTCAATCCTCATGCGAGAATCCTCAATCCTCAATCCTCAAACCTCAATTCTCAGTCCTCAAACCTCAATCCCGAATCCTCAATCCTGAATTCTCAATCTTCAGCACTCAGTCCTCAGCAATCAACTGTCAATCCTCAATCTTCAATAGAATATCCTCAATTCACAGTTTTCAATACTCAATCCCCATTCTTCAATCTTCAAATCTCAAAACACAAACATAAATTCCCATCACTCAACCCTCAACACTCAGTCCTCAATCATCAATCCTCAATCCTCAATCCTCAATCTTCAACCCTCAATACTCAATCTTTAATCCACAATCCTCAATCCTCAATCCTCAATACTCAATCCTCAATTCTCATCACTCAAGCCTCAACACTCAGTCCTCAATCTTCAATCCTCAAACCTCAATCCTCAATCCTCAATCCTCAATCTTCAGCCCTCAATACTCAATCTTCAACCCTCTGTCCTCAATCCTCAATCCTCAATACTCAATACTCAATATTCAACACACAACCCTCAAACATCAATTATCAATACTCAACCATCAATCCTCAATTCCCAATACTCAGAAGAATATCCTGAATTCTCATTGTTCAATACTCAATTCACAATATTCAATAATCAAATCTCAATCCCCAAACATCAATTCTCAACACTCTATCCTCAACACTCAGTCCTTTCTCTTCAATCCTCCATCCTCAATCCTCAATCCTCATGCGTCAATCCTCAATCCTCAATCCTCAACCCTCAATTCTCAGTCCTCAAACCTCAATCCCGAATCCCCAATCCTGAATTCTCAATCTTCAGTCCTCAGTCCTCAATCCTCAATCCTCCATCCTCAACAATCAATCCTTAATCCGCAATCCTGAATCTTCAATCCTCCATCCTCAATACCCAAACCTCAATCTTCAATCCTCATTCCTCGATCCTCAGTACTCAATTCTCAACCCTCTGTCCCAAATCCTCAACCCTCAGTCCTCGTCCTCAATCCTCAACACTCAATCCTCAATGCTCAAGTTTCAATCATCAATACTCAATCTTCAATCCTCAATCCTCAATACTCAATCCTCAATACTCAATCTTCAATCATCAATACTCAATCTTCAATCCTCAATAATCAATCTCCAATCCTAGATCCTCAATCCCCAATCGTCAATCGTTAATCCTCAATCTTCAATTCTCAATCCTCAATATTCAACACACAAACATCAACCATCAATTATCAATACTCAACCATCAATCCGCAATTCTCAATACTCAATAGAATACCATGAATTCTCATGGTTCAATACTCAATCCACAATATTCAATAATCAAATCTCGATCCTCAAACATCAATACCCAACACTCTATCCTCAACACTCAGTCCTCTCTCTTCAATACACCATCCTCAATCCTCAATCCTTAGGCGTCAATCCTCAATCCTCAATCCTCAAACCTCAATTCTCAGTCCTCAAACCTCAATCCCGAATCCTCAATCCTGAATTCTCAATCTTCAGCACTCAGTCCTCAGCAATCAATTGTCAATCCTCAATCTTCAATAGAATATCCTCAATTCACAGTTTTCAATACTCAATCCCCATTCTTCAATCTTCAAATCTCAAAACACAAACATCAATTCCCATCACTCAACCCTCAACACTCAGTCCTCAATCATCAATCCTCAATCCTCAATCCTCAATCTTCAATCCTCAATACTCAATCTTTAATCCACAATCCTCAATACTCAATCCTCAATACTCAATCCTCAATACTCATCACTCAAGCCTCAACACTCAGTCCTCAATCTTCAATCCTCAAACCTCAATCCTCAATCCTCAATCCTCAATCATCAGTCCTCAATACTCAATCTTCAACACTCTGACCTCAATCCTCAATCCTCAATCCTCAATCCTCAATATTCAACACACAACCCTCAAACATCAATTATCAATACTCAACCATCCATCCTCAATTCCCAATACTCAACAGAATATCCTGAATTCTCATGGTTCAATACTCAATTCACAATATTCATTAATCAAATCTCAATCCTCAAACATCAATTCTCAACACTCTATCCTCAACACTCAGTCCTTTCTCTTCAATCCTCCATCCTCAATCCTCAATCCTCATGCGTCAATCCTCAATCCTCAATCCTCATCCCTCAATCCTCAGACCTCAAACCTCAATTCCGAATCCTCAATCCTGAATGCTCAATCTTCATCCGTCAGTCCGCAACAATCAGTTGCCAATCCTCAATGCTCAATAGAATATCATCAATTCACAGTTGTCAATACTCAATCCCCAATCTTCAATCTTCAAATCTCAATCCACAAACATCAACTCTCATCACTCTACCCTCAACACTCAGTCCTCAATCTTCAATCCTCAATCCTCAATCCTCAAACTTCAATCCTCAATCCTGAATCCTCAATCCCCGGTCCTCAATCTTCAATCCTCAATGCTCAATAATCAATCCTCAATCCTCAGTCCTCAACCCTCAGTCTTCTGTCCTCAATCCCCAATCCTCAATCCTCATCCCTCAATCCTCAATCCTCAATCCCCAATCCTCAATCCTCAATCCTCAATCATCAATACTCAATCTTCAATCCTCAATCCTCAATCCTTGATCCTCAATCCTCGGTCCTCAATCTTCAATCCTCAATCTCCTATCCTCAATCCTCAAGCGTCAAACCTCAATCCTCAATCCTCAACCCTCAATCCTCAGTCCTCAAACCTCAATCCTGAAACCTCAATCCTGAATTCTCAATTTTCAGCCCTCAGACCGCAGGAATCAATTATCAATCATCAATCCTCAATAGAATATCCTCAATTCACAGTTTTCAGTACTCAATCCTCAATCTTCAATCTTCAAATATCAATCCACAAACATCAATTCTCATCACTCATCACTCAACACTCAGTCCTCAATCTTCAATCCTCAATCCTCAATCCTCAAACTTCAATCCTAAATACTCAGTCTTCACTCCTCAATCCTCAATACTCAATCCTCAATCCTCAATCCTCAATCCTCATTCCTCAGTCCTCAATCCTCAATCCTCAATCCTCAATCCTCAATCATCAATACTCAATCTTCAATCATCAATCCTCAATCCTTGATCCTCAATCCTCAGTCGTCAATCCTCAATCCTCAATTTTCAATCATCAATACCCAATCTTCAATCCTCAATCCTCAATCCTCAATCCTCGATCCTCAATCTTCAATCCTCAATCCTCAATTCTCAATCCCCAGTCCTCAATCTTCAATCCTCAATGCTCAATAATCAGTCCTCAATCCTCAGTCCTCAATCCTCAATCCTCATTCCACAATCCTTAATCCTCAATCCTTAGTCATGAGTACTCTATCTTCAATACTCAATCCTCAATCCTCAATCCTAAAATCCTCAATCCTCACTCATCAATCCTCAATCCTCAATCCTCAATCCTCATCCTTCAATCCTCAATCCTCAATCCTCAATCTGCAATCCCCAATACTCAATCCTCAATCCTCAATCGTAAATTCTCAAACCCCAATGCTCTATCATCAATACTCAATCCTCAATCCTCAACCATTTATCCTCAATCCTCAACCTTCAATACTCAGTACTCAATCTTCAATCTCCAATCCTAGATACTCAATCCCCAATCCTCAATCGTTAATCCTCAATCTTCAATCCTCAATCCTCAATTCTCAATCCTCATTCCTCAATACTTAATACTCAATCCTCAATCCTCCGTCATCAATCCTCAATCTTCAACACTCAATCCTCAATCCACAATTCTCAATCCTCAATCCTCAATCCTCATTCCTCAAACCTCAATCCACAACCCTCAGTCCTCACCCTCAATTATCAATTCTCAATCCTCAATCCTCAATCCTCAATGTTCATCCTCAGTAATCAATCTCCTATCCTAGATCCTCAATCCCCAATACTCAATCCTTAATCCTCAACCTTCAATCCTCAATCTTCAATCCTCAATCTTCAATCCTCAGTGCTCAATACTCAATCCTCAATCCTCAGTGCTCAATCCTCAATCCTCAGTCCTCAATCCTGAATCCTCAATATACAAACCTCAATCCTCAACCGTCTGTCCTTGTCCTCAATCCAAAACCCTCAACCCTCAGCCCTCAATCTTCAATCATCAATACTCAATTTTCAATCCTCAATCCTCAATCTTCAATCCCCAACCCTCAATCCTCAATATTCAATGCACAACCCTCAACCATCAATCCTCAATACTCAACCACAAGTGCTCAATTCTCAATACTCAATAGAATATCCTGAATTCTCAGTTTTCAATACCCAATCCCCAATCTTCAATATTCAAGTCTCCATCCACAAACATCTATTCTCATCACACAATCCTCAACACTCAGTCCTCAATCTTCAATCCTCAATCCTCAATCCTGAATCTTCAATCCTCAATCCTCAACCCTCAATCCTCAATCCTCAATCCTCAATCCTCAATCCTCAATCTTCAATCCTCAATAATCAATCTCCAATCCTAGATACTCAATCCTCAATCTTCAATCCTCAGTAATCAATCTCCTATCCTAGATCCTCAATCCCCAATACTCAATCCTTAATCCTCAACCTTCAATCCTCAATCCCCAGTCCTCAATCTTCAATTCTCAATGCTCAATACTCAATCCTCAACCCACAGTCCTCAATCCTCAATCCTCAGTCCTCAATCCTCAACACTGAATCCTCAGTCCTCAATCTTCAATCATCAATACTCAATTTTCAATCCTCAATCCTCAATCCTCAATCCCCAATCCTCAATCCTCAATATTCAATACACAACCCTCAACCATCAATACTCAATACTCAATCATCAATCCTCAATTCTCAATACTCATTAGAATATCCTGAATTCTCAGTTCTCAATACTCAATCCTCAATCTTCAATCTTCAAGTCTCCATCCACAAACATCAATTCTCATCACTCAACCCTCAACACTTAGTCCTCAATCGCCAATCCTCAATCCTCAATACTCAATCTTCAGTCCTCAATTCTCAATACTCAATAGAATATCCTGAATTCTCAGTTTTCAGTACTCAATACAAAATCTTCAATCTTCAAGTCTCCATACACAAACATCAATTCTCATCACTCAACCCTCAACACTCAGTCCACAATCGCCAATACTCAATCCTCAATCCTCAACCTTCAATGCTCAATACTCAATCTTCAATCCTCAATCCTCAATCCTCAATCCTCAATCCTCAATCCTCAATCATCAATCCTCAATACTCAATTCTCACTCTTCAATCCTCAATAATCAATCTCCAATCCTAGATCCTCAATCCCCAATCCTCAGTCCTTAATCCTCAATCTTCAATCCTCAATCCCCAGTCCTCAATTCTCAATCCTCAATACTCAATCTTCAATCCTCAGTCCTCAATCCTTAATACTCAACCCTCAATCCTCAATATTCAACACACAACCCTCAACCATCAATTCTCAATACTCAACCATCAATCCCCAATTCTCAATACTCAATGGAATATCCTGAATTCTCATGTTTCAATACTCAATCCACAATATTCGATAATCAAATCTCAATCCTCAAACATCAATTCTCAACACTCAATCCTCAACACTCAGTCCTCTCTCTTCAATCCTCCATCCTCAATCCTCTATCTTCAAGCGTCAATCCCCAATCCTCAATCCTCATCCCTCAATCCTCGGACCTCAAACCTCAATTCTGAATCCACAATCCTGAATGCTCAATCTTCATCCCTCAGTCCGCAACAATCAATTGTCAATCCTCAATCCTCAATAGAATATCCTCAATTCACAGTTTTCAATTCTCAATCCCTAATCTTCAATCTTCAAATTTCAATTCCCAAACATCAATTCTCAACACTCAACCCTCAACAGTCACTCCTCAATCTTCAATCCTCAATCCTGAATCCTCAAACTTCAATCCTCAATACTCAATCTTCAATACTCAATCCTCAATTCTCATTACTCATCCCTCAACACTCAGTCCTCAATCTTCAATCCTCAATCCTCAATCCTCAATCCTCAATCTTCAATCCTCAACACTCAGTACTCTCTCTTCAATCCTCCATCCTCAATCCTCTATCCTCAAGCGTCAATCCTCAATCGTCAATCCTCAATATTCAATACACAACCCTCAACCATCAATACTCAATACTCAATCATCAATCCTCAATTCTCAATACTCATTAGAATATCCTGAATTCTCAGTTCTCAATACTCAATCCTCAATCTTCAATCTTCAAGTCTCCATCCACAAACATCAATTCTCATCACTCAACCCTCAACACTCAGTCCTCAATCGCCAATCCTCAATCCTCAATACTCAATCTTCAGTCCTCAATTCTCAATACTCAATAGAATATCCTGAATTCTCAGTTTTCAGTACTCAATACAAAATCTTCAATCTTCAAGTCTCCATACACAAACATCAATTCTCATCACTCAACCCTCAACACTCAGTCCACAATCGCCAATACTCAATCCTCAATCCTCAACCTTCAATGCTCAATACTCAATCTTCAATCCTCAATCCTCAATCCTCAATCCTCAATCCTCAATCCTCAATCATCAATCCTCAATACTCAATTCTCACTCTTCAATCCTCAATAATCAATCTCCAATCCTAGATCCTCAATCCCCAATCCTCAGTCCTTAATCCTCAATCTTCAATCCTCAATCCCCAGTCCTCAATCTTCAATCCTCAATGCTCAATCTTCAATCCTCAATCCTCAATCCTCAATCCTCAATTCTCAACACTCAATCCTTAATCCTCAGACCTCAAACATCAATATTCAACCCTCAGTCCTCGTCCTCAATCCACAACACTCAGCCCTCAGTCCTCAATCTTCAATCCTCAATACTCAATCTCCAATCCTCAATCCTCAACAATCAATCCTTAATCCTCAATCCTGAATCTTCAATCCTCCATCCTCAATACCCAAACCTCAATCATCAATCCTCAATCCTCGATCCTCAGTCCTCAATTCTCAACCCTCAGTCCCAAATCCTCAACCCTCAGTCCTCGTCCTCAATCCTCAACCCTCAACCCTCAATGCTCAAGTTTCAATCATCAATACTCAATCTTCAATCCTCAATCCTCAATCCTCAATCCTCAATACTCAATCTTCAATCATCAATACTCAATCTTCAATCCTCAATAATCAATCTCCAATCCTAGATCCTCAATCCCCAATCCTCAATCGTTAATCCTCAATCTTCAATCCTCAATCCTCAATTCACAATCCTCAATCCTCAATATTCAACACACAAACCTCAACCATCAATTATCAATACTCAACCATCAATCCGCAATTCTCAATACTCAATAGAATACCATGAATTCTCATGGTTCAATACTCAATCCACAATATTCAATAATCAAATCTCGATCCTCAAACATCAATACTCAACACTCTATCCTCAACACTCAGTCCTCTCTCTTCAATCCACCATTCTCAATCCTCAATCCTCATGCGAGAATCCTCAATCCTCAATCCTCAAACCTCAATTCTCAGTCCTCAAACCTCAATCCCGAATCCTCAATCCTGAATTCTCAATCTTCAGCACTCAGTCCTCAGCAATCAACTGTCAATCCTCAATCTTCAATAGAATATCCTCAATTCACAGTTTTCAATACTCAATCCCCATTCTTCAATCTTCAAATCTCAAAACACAAACATAAATTCCCATCACTCAACCCTCAACACTCAGTCCTCAATCATCAATCCTCAATCCTCAATCCTCAATCTTCAACCCTCAATACTCAATCTTTAATCCACAATCCTCAATCCTCAATCCTCAATACTCAATCCTCAATTCTCATCACTCAAGCCTCAACACTCAGTCCTCAATCTTCAATCCTCAAACCTCAATCCTCAATCCTCAATCCTCAATCTTCAGCCCTCAATACTCAATCTTCAACCCTCTGTCCTCAATCCTCAATCCTCAATACTCAATACTCAATATTCAACACACAACCCTCAAACATCAATTATCAATACTCAACCATCAATCCTCAATTCCCAATACTCAGAAGAATATCCTGAATTCTCATTGTTCAATACTCAATTCACAATATTCAATAATCAAATCTCAATCCTCAAACATCAATTCTCAACACTCTATCCTCAACACTCAGTCCTTTCTCTTCAATCCTCCATCCTCAATCCTCAATCCTCATGCGTCAATCCTCAATCCTCAATCCTCAACCCTCAATTCTCAGTCCTCAAACCTCAATCCCGAATCCCCAATCCTGAATTCTCAATCTTCAGTCCTCAGTCCTCAATCCTCAATCCTCCATCCTCAACAATCAATCCTTAATCCGCAATCCTGAATCTTCAATCCTCCATCCTCAATACCCAAACCTCAATCTTCAATCCTCATTCTTCGATCCTCAGTACTCAATTCTCAACCCTCAGTCCCAAATCCTCAACCCTCAGTCCTCGTCCTCAATCCTCAACACTCAATCCTCAATGCTCAAGTTTCAATCATCAATCCTCAATCTTCAATCCTCAATCCTCAATACTCAATCCTCAATACTCAATCTTCAATCATCAATACTCAATCTTCAATCCTCAATAATCAATCTCCAATCCTAGATCCTCAATCCCCAATCGTCAATCGTTAATCCTCAATCTTCAATCCTCAATCCTCAATATTCAACACACAAACATCAACCATCAATGATCAATACTCAACCATCAATCCGCAATTCTCAATACTCAATAGAATACCATGAATTCTCATGGTTCAATACTCAATCCACAATATTCAATAATCAAATCTCGATCCTCAAACATCAATACCCAACACTCTATCCTCAACACTCAGTCCTCTATCTTCAATACACCATCCTCAATCCTCAATCCTCAGGCGTCAATCCTCAATCCTCAATCCTCAAACCTCAATTCTCAGTCCTCAAACCTCAATCCCGAATCCTCAATCCTGAATTCTCAATCTTCAGCACTCAGTCCTCAGCAATCAATTGTCAATCCTCAATCTTCAATAGAATATCCTCAATTCACAGTTTTCAATACTCAATCCCCATTCTTCAATCTTCAAATCTCAAAACACAAACATCAATTCCCATCACTCAACCCTCAACACTCAGTCCTCAATCATCAATCCTCAATCCTCAATCCTCAATCTTCAATCCTCAATACTCAATCTTTAATCCACAATCCTCAATACTCAATCCTCAATACTCAATCCTCAATACTCATCACTCAAGCCTCAACACTCAGTCCTCAATCTTCAATCCTCAAACCTCAATCCTCAATCCTCAATCCTCAATCATCAGTCCTCAATACTCAATCTTCAACACTCTGACCTCAATCCTCAATCCTCAATCCTCAATCCTCAATATTCAACACACAACCCTCAAACATCAATTATCAATACTCAACCATCCATCCTCAATTCCCAATACTCAACAGAATATCCTGAATTCTCATGGTTCAATACTCAATTCACAATATTCATTAATCAAATCTCAATCCTCAAACATCAATTCTCAACACTCTATCCTCAACACTCAGTCCTTTCTCTTCAATCCTCCATCCTCAATCCTCAATCCTCATGCGTCAATCCTCAATCCTCAATCCTCATCCCTCAATCCTCAGACCTCAAACCTCAATTCCGAATCCTCATTCCTGAATGCTCAATCTTCATCCGTCAGTCCGCAACAATCAGTTGCCAATCCTCAATGCTCAATAGAATATCATCAATTCACAGTTGTCAATACTCAATTCCCAATCTTCAATCTTCAAATCTCAATCCACAAACATCAACTCTCATCACTCTACCCTCAACACTCAGTCCTCAATCTTCAATCCTCAATCCTCAATCCTCAAACTTCAATCCTCAATCCTGAATCCTCAATCCCCGGTCCTCAATCTTCAATCCTCAATGCTCAATAATCAATCCTCAATCCTCAGTCCTCAACCCTCAGTCTTCTGTCCTCAATCCCCAATCCTCAATCCTCATCCCTCAATCCTCAATCCTCAATCCCCAATCCTCAATCCTCAATCCTCAATCATCAATACTCAATCTTCAATCCTCAATCCTCAATCCTTGATCCTCAATCCTCGGTCCTCAATCTTCAATCCTCAATCTCCTATCCTCAATCCTCAAGCGTCAAACCTCAATCCTCAATCCTCAACCCTCAATCCTCAGTCCTCAAACCTCAATCCTGAAACCTCAATCCTGAATTCTCAATTTTCAGCCCTCAGACCGCAGGAATCAATTATCAATCACCAATCCTCAATAGAATATCCTCAATTCACAGTTTTCAGTACTCAATCCTCAATCTTCAATCTTCAAATATCAATCCACAAACATCAATTCTCATCACTCATCACTCAACACTCAGTCCTCAATCTTCAATCCTCAATCCTCAATCCTCAAACTTCAATCCTAAATACTCAGTCTTCACTCCTCAATCCTCAATACTCAATCCTCAATCCTCAATCCTCAATCCTCATTCCTCAAACCTCAACCCTCAACCCTCAGCCCTCAAACTCAATTCTCAATTCTCAATGCTCAATCTTCAATTCTCAGTCTTCAATCCTCTATAATCAATCTCCAATCCTAGATCCTCACTCCCCAATCCTCAATCCTTAATCCTGAATCTTCAATCGTCAATCCCCAGTCCTCAATCTTCAATCCTCAATGCTCAATCCTTAATCCTCAATACTCAATCTCCGATCCTCAATCCACAATCCTCAATCCTCAAACCTCATTCCTCAAACCTCAATCCTCAACCCTCAGTCCTCATCCTCAATTCTCAATGCTCAATCCTCAATCCTCAATTCTCAATCACCAATCCTCAATAATCATCTCCAGTCCTAGATCCTCAATCCCCAATCCTCAATCCTTAATCCTCAATCTTCAATCCTCAATCCCCAGTCCTCAATCCTCAATCCTCAATGCTCAATCCTCAATCCTCAATCCTCAGTCCTCAATCTTCAATCCTCAACCGTCAGTCCTCGTCCTCAATCCTCAACCCACAATCCTCAACCCTCAACCTTCAATCATCAATACTCAATCTTCAATCCTCAATCCTCAATCCTCAATCCTCAATCCCCTATCCTCAATCCTCAATCCTCAATCCTCAAACCTCAATATTCTACACACAACCCTCAACCATCAATCCTCAATACTCAACCAGCAATCCTCAGTTGTCAATACTCAATAGAATATCCTGAATTCTCAGGATTCTATACTCAATCCACAATACTCAATCATCAAATCTCAATCCTCAATCATCAATCCTCAACACTCAATCCTCAAACATCTGTCCTCATTCTTCAATCCTCAATCATCAATCCTCAATCCCCTAACGTCAACCCTCAATCCTCTATCCTCTGTCCTCAGTCTTCAATCCTCAATACTCAATCCTCAATACTCAATACTCAATCCTCAATCGTCAATCCTCAATCATCAATCCACAATCTTCAATACTCAATCCTCAATCCTCAATCCTCAATCCTCAATCCTCAATCATCAATCCTCCATCTTCAATACTCAATCCTCAATCCTCAATACTCAACCATCAATCCTCAATTCACAATACTCAATAGAATATCCTGGATTCTCAGGATTCAATACTCAAACCTCAATCCTCAGCCCTCAGCACTCATCCTCCATCCTCAATCCTCAATCCTCAATCCTCAATCCTCAATCTTCAATCCTCAATACTCAATCTTCAATCCTCAATCCGCAATCCTCAATCCCCAATCCTCAATCCTCAATCCTCAATCGTCAGTCTTCAATACTCAATACTCAATCTGCAAACCTCAGTCCTCAATCCTCAATCCTCAATCCTCATTCCTCAATCCTCAATACCCAGTCCTCAATCTTCAACCCTCAATCCTCAATCCTCAACCCTCAGTCCTCATCCTGAATTCTCAATTCTCTATCCTCAAACCTCAATTCTGAATCTTCAATCCTCAATATTCAACACACAGCCCTCAACCATCAATTCTCAATACTCAACCATCAATCTTCAAATCTCAATACTCAATAGAATATCCGGAATTCTCATGGTTCAATACTCAATCCACAATATTCAATAAGCAAATCTCTATCCTCAAACATCAATTATCAACACTCAATCCTCAATCCTCAATCATCAATACTCTATCTTCAATCCTCAATCCTCAATCCTTGATCCTCAATCCTCAATCCTCAGTCCTCAAACCTCAATCCTGAAACCTCAATCCTGAATTCTCAATTTTCAGCCCTCAGTCCTCAGGAATCAATTATCAATCATCAATCCTCAATAGAATATCCTCAATTCACAGTTTTCAGTACTCAATCCTCAATCTTCAATCTTCAAATATCAATCCACAAACATCAATTCTCATCACTCAACACTCAACACTCAGTCCTCAATCTTCAATCCTCAATCCTCAATCCTCAAACTTCAATCCTAAATACTCAGCCTTCAATCCTCAATCCTCAATACTCAATCCTCAATCCTCAATCCTCAATCCTCATTCCTCAAACCTCAACCCTCAACCCTCAGCCCTCAAACTCAATTCTCAATTCTCAATGCTCAATCTCCAATCCTCAGTCCTCAATCCTCAATCATCAATCCTCAATCCTGAATCTTCAGTCCTCAATCCCCAATCCTCAATCTTCAATCCTCAATCCTCAATCCTCAATCCTCAATCCTCAATTCTCAATCCTCAACCCTCAGTCCCCGTCCTCAATCCTCATCCCTCAATACTCAATCCTCAATCTTCAATCTTCAAATATCAATCCGCAAACATCAATTCTCATCACTCAACACTCACCACTGAGTCCTCAATCTTCAATCCTCAATCCTCAATCCTCAGTATTGAGTCCTAAATACTCTATCTTCAATCCTCAATCCTCAATACTCTATCCTCAATCCTCAATATTCAATCATCAATACTCAATCTTCAATTCTCAATAATCAATCTCCAATCCTAGATCCTCAATCCCCAATCCGCTACCGTTAATCCTCAGTCTTCATTCCTCAATCCCCAGTCCTCAATCCTGAATACTCAATCTTCAATCCTCAATCCTCAATACTCAATCTTCAATCCACAATCCTCAATCCTCAATACTCAATCCTCAATCCTCAATATTCAACACACAACCCTCAACCATGAATTCTCAATACTCAACCATCAATCCACAATTCTCAATACTCGATGGTATATCCTGAATTTTCATGGTTCAATACTCAATGCACAATATTCAATAATCAAATCTCAATCCTCAAACATCAATTCTCAACACTCAATCCTCAACACTCAGTCCTCTCTCTTCAATCCTCCATCCTCAATCCTCTATCCTCAAGCGTCAATCCTCAATCCTCAATCCTCATCCCTCAACCCTCAGACCTCAAACCTCAATTCCGAATCCTCAATCCTGAATGCTCAATCTTCATCCCTCAGTCCGCTACAATCAATTGTCAATCCTCAATCCTCAATAGAACATCCTCAATACATAGTTTTCAATACTCAATCCCCAATCTTCAATCTTTAAATTTCAATCCACAAACATCAATTCTCAACACTCAACCCTCAACACTCAGTCCTCAATCTTCAATCCTCAATCCTCAATCCTCAAACTTCAATCCTCAATACTCAATCTTCAATCCTCAATCCTCAACTCTCAATTCTCAATCCTCAATCCTCAATCCTCAATCGTCAATCCTCAATCCCCAATACTCAATCTTCAGTCCTCAATCCTCAATCCTCAATCCTCAATCCCCAGTCCTCAATCTTCAATCCTCAATGCTCAATCCTCAATCCTCAATCCTCAGTCCCCAATCCTCAATCCTCAATCCCCAAACCTCAATCCTCAACCGTCAGTCCTCGTCCTCAATTCACAACCCTCAATCCTCAACCCTCAGCCCTCATCCTCCATCCTCAATCCTCGATCCTCAACCCTCAAACCTCAATCCTCAATCCTCAATCTTCAGTCATCAATACTCAATCTTCAATCCTCAATTCTCAATCCTCAATCCTCAATCCTGAATCCTCAATATTCAACACACAACGCTCAACCATCAATTATCAATACTCAACCATCAATCCTCAATTCTCAATACTCTATAGAACATCCTGAATTGTCATGGTTCAATACTCAACCCACAATATTCAATAATCAAATCACGATCCTCAAACGTCAATTCTCAACACTCTATCCTCAAAACTCAGTCCTCTCTCTTCAATCCTCCATCCTCAATCCTCAATCCTCATGCGTCAATCCTCAATCCTCAATCCTCAACCCTCAATTCTCAGTCCTCAAACCTCAATCCAGAACCCTCAATCCTGAATTCTCAATCTACTGCCCTCAGTCCTCAACAATCAATAGTCAATCCTGAATCTTCAATAGAATATCCTCAATTCACAGTTTTCAATACTCAATCCCCACCCTTCAATCTTCAAATCTCAAAACACAAACATCAATTCCCATCACTCAACCCTCAACACTCAGTCCTCAATCATCAATCCTCAATCCTCAATCCTCAATCTTCAATCCTCAATACCCAATCTTCAATCCTCAACCCTCAAATCTCAATTCTCAATCCTCAATCCGGAATCCTCAATCGTCAATCCTCAATCCCCAATCCTCAATCTTCAGTCCTCAATCCTCAATCCTTAATCCTCAATCCCAAGTCCTCAATCTTCAATCCTCAATGCGCAATCCTCAATCCTCAATCCTCAATCCTCAATCCTCATTCCTCAAACCTCAACCCTCAACCCTCAGCCCTCAGTCCTCATCCTCAATTCTCAGTGCTCAATCCTCAATCCTCAATTCTCAATCATCAATGCTCAATAATCAATGTCCAATCCTAGATCCTCAATCCCCAATCCTCAATCCTTAATCCTCAATCTTCAATCCTCAATCCCCAGTCCTCAATCTTCAATCCTCAATGCTCAATCCTCAATCCTCAATACTCAGTCCTCAATCCTCAACCCTGAATCTTCAATCCTCAATCCCCAATCCTCAATAATCAATCTTCAATCATCAATACTCAATCTTCAATCCTCTATAATCAATCTCCAATCCTAGACCCTCAATCCCCAATCCTCAATCGTTAATCATCAATCTTCAATCCTCAGTCCTCAGTCCTCAATCTTCAATCCTCAATACTCAATCTCCAATCCTCAATCCTCAACAATCAATCCTTAATCCTCAATCCTGAATCTTCAATCCTCCATCCTCAATACCCAAGCCTCAATCATCAATCCTCAATCCTCGATCCTCAGTCCTCAATTCTCAACCCTCAGTCCCAAATCCTCAACCCTCAGTCCTCGTCCTCAATCCTCAATCTTCAGCCCTCAATACTCAATCTTCAACCCTCTGTCCTCAATCCTCAATCCTCAATACTCAATCCTCAATATTCAACACACAACCCTCAAACATCAATTATCAATACTCAACCATCAATCCTCAATTCCCAATACTCAGAAGAATATCCTGAATTCTCATTGTTCAATACTCAATTCACAATATTCAATAATCAAATCTCAATCCTCAAACATCAATTCTCAACACTCTATCCTCAACACTCAGTCCTTTCTCTTCAATCCTCCATCCTCAATCCTCAATCCTCATGCGTCAATCCTCAATCCTCAATCCTCAACCCTCAATTCTCAGTCCTCAAACCTCAATCCCGAATCCCCAATCCTGAATTCTCAATCTTCAGTCCTCAGTCCTCAATCCTCAATCCTCCATCCTCAACAATCAATCCTTAATCCGCAATCCTGAATCTTCAATCCTCCATCCTCAATACCCAAACCTCAATCTTCAATCCTCATTCCTCGATCCTCAGTACTCAATTCTCAACCCTCAGTCCCAAATCCTCAACCCTCAGTCCTCGTCCTCAATCCTCAACACTCAATCCTCAATGCTCAAGTTTCAATCATCAATACTCAATCTTCAATCCTCAATCCTCAATACTCAATCCTCAATACTCAATCTTCAATCATCAATACTCAATCTTCAATCCTCAATAATCAATCTCCAATCCTAGATCCTCAATCCCCAATCGTCAATCGTTAATCCTCAATCTTCAATCCTCAATCCTCAATATTCAACACACAAACATCAACCATCAATTATCAATACTCAACCATCAATCCGCAATTCTCAATACTCAATAGAATACCATGAATTCTCATGGTTCAATACTCAATCCACAATATTCAATAATCAAATCTCGATCCTCAAACATCAATACCCAACACTCTATCCTCAACACTCAGTCCTCTCTCTTCAATACACCATCCTCAATCCTCAATCCTCAGGCGTCAATCCTCAATCCTCAATCCTCAAACCTCAATTCTCAGTTCTCAAACCTCAATCCCGAATCCTCAATCCTGAATTCTCAATCTTCAGCACTCAGTCCTCAGCAATCAATTGTCAATCCTCAATCTTCAATAGAATATCCTCAATTCACAGTTTTCAATACTCAATCCCCATTCTTCAATCTTCAAATCTCAAAACACAAACATCAATTCCCATCACTCAACCCTCAACACTCAGTCCTCAATCATCAATCCTCAATCCTCAATCCTCAATCTTCAATCCTCAATACTCAATCTTTAATCCACAATCCTCAATACTCAATCCTCAATCCTCAATCCTCAATCATCAGTCCTCAATACTCAATCTTCAACCCTCTGACCTCAATCCTCAATCCTCAATCCTCAATCCTCAATATTCAACACACAACCCTCAAACATCAATTATCAATACTCAACCATCCATCCTCAATTCCCAATACTCAACAGAATATCCTGAATTCTCATGGTTCAATACTCAATTCACAATATTCATTAATCAAATCTCAATCCTCAAACATCAATTCTCAACACTCTATCCTCAACACTCAGTCCTTTCTCTTCAATCCTCCATCCTCAATCCTCAATCCTCATGCGTCAATCCTCAATCCTCAATCCTCATCCCTCAATCCTCAGACCTCAAACCTCAATTCCGAATCCTCAATCCTGAATGCTCAATCTTCATCCGTCAGTCCGCAACAATCAGTTGCCAATCCTCAATGCTCAATAGAATATCATCAATTCACAGTTGTCAATACTCAATCCCCAATCTTCAATCTTCAAATCTCAATCCACAAACATCAACTCTCATCACTCTACCCTCAACACTCAGTCCTCAATCTTCAATCCTCAATCCTCAATCCTCAAACTTCAATCCTTAATCCTGAATCCTCAATCCCCGGTCCTCAATCTTCAATCCTCAATGCTCAATAATCAATCCTCAATCCTCAGTCCTCAACCCTCAGTCTTCTGTCCTCAATCCCCAATCCTCAATCCTCATCCCTCAATCCTCAATCCTCAATCCCCAATCCTCAATCCTCAATCCTCAATCATCAATACTCAAACTTCAATCCTCAATCCTCAATCCTTGATCCTCAATCCTCGGTCCTCAATCTTCAATCCTCAATCTCCTATCCTCAACCCTCAAGCGTCAAACCTCAATCCTCAATCCTCAACCCTCAATCCTCAGTCCTCAAACCTCAATCCTGAAACCTCAATCCTGAATTCTCAATTTTCAGCCCTCAGACCGCAGGAATCAATTATCAATCATCAATCCTCAATAGAATATCCTCAATTCACAGTTTTCAGTACTCAATCCTCAATCTTCAATCTTCAAATATCAATCCACAAACATCAATTCTCATCACTCAACACTCAACACTCAGTCCTCAATCTTCAATCCTCAATCCTCAATCCTCAAACATCAATCCTAAATACTCAGTCTTCAATCCTCAATCCTCAATACTCAATCCTCAATCCTCAATCCTCAATCCTCATTCCTCAAACCTCAACCCTCAACCCTCAGCCCTCAAACTCAATTCTCAATTCTCAATGCTCAATCTTCAATTCTCAGTCTTCAATCCTCTATAATCAATCTCCAATCCTAGATCCTCACTCCCCAATCCTCAATCCTTAATCCTGAATCTTCAATCGTCAATCCCCAGTCCTCAATCTTCAATCCTCAATGCTCAATCCTTAATCCTCAATACTCAATCTCCGATCCTCAATCCACAATCCTCAATCCTCAAACCTCATTCCTCAAACCTCAATCCTCAACCCTCAGTCCTCATCCTCAATTCTCAATGCTCAATCCTCAATCCTCAATTCTCAATCACCAATCCTCAATAATCAATCTCCAGTCCTAGATCCTCAATCCCCAATCCTCAATCCTTAATCCTCAATCTTCAATCCTCAATCCCCAGTCCTCAATCCTCAATCCTCAATGCTCAATCCTCAATCCTCAATCCTCAGTCCTCAATCTTCAATCCTCAACCGTCAGTCCTCGTCCTCAATCCTCAACCCACAATCCTCAACCCTCAACCTTCAATCATCAATACTCAATCTTCAATCCTCAATCCTCAATCCTCAATCCTCAATCCCCTATCCTCAATCCTCAATCCTCAATCCTCAAACCTCAGTATTCTACACACAACCCTCAACCATCAATCCTCAATACTCAACTATCAATCCTCAGTTGTCAATACTCAATAGAATATCCTGAATTCTCAGGATTCTATACTCAATCCACAATACTCAATCATCAAATCTCAATCCTCAATCATCAATCCTCAACACTCAATCCTCAAACATCTGTCCTCATTCTTCAATCCTCAATCATCAATCCTCAATCCCCTAACGTCAACCCTCAATCCTCTATCCTCTGTCCTCAGTCTTCAATCCTCAATACTCAATCTCCACCCCTCAGTCCTCAATCCTCAATCATCAATCCTCAATCCTGAATCTTCAATCCTGAAACCCCAATCCTCAATCTTCAATCCGCAATCCTCAATCCTCAGTCCTCAATTCTCAATCCTCAACCCTCAGTCCCCGTCCTCAATCCTCATCCCACAATCCTCAATCCTCAATCCTCAATCCTCAATCATCAATACTCAATCTTCAACCCTCAATCCTCAATCCTTGATCCTCAATCCTCAGTCCTCAATCTTCAATCCTCAATCTCCTATCCTCAATCCTCAAGCGTCAATCCTCAATCCTCAATCCTCAATCCTCAATCTTCAATCCTCAATAATCAATCTCCAATCCTAGATACTCAATCCTCAATCTTCAATCCTCAGTAATCAATCTCCTATCCTAGATCCTCAATCCCCAATACTCAATCCTTAATCCTCAACCTTCAATCCTCAATCCCCAGTCCTCAATCTTCAATTCTCAATGCTCAATACTCAATCCTCAACCCACAGTCCTCAATCCTCAATCCTCAGTCCTCAATCCTCAACCCTGAATCCTCAGTCCTCAATCTTCAATCATCAATACTCAATTTTCAATCCTCAATCCTCAATCCTCAATCCCCAATCCTCAATCCTCAATATTCAATACACAACCCTCAACCATCAATACTCAATACTCAATCATCAATCCTCAATTCTCAATACTCATTAGAATATCCTGAATTCTCAGTTCTCAATACTCAATCCTCAATCTTCAATCTTCAAGTCTCCATCCACAAACATCAATTCTCATCACTCAACCCTCAACACTTAGTCCTCAATCGCCAATCCTCAATCCTCAATACTCAATCTTCAGTCCTCAATTCTCAATACTCAATAGAATATCCTGAATTCTCAGTTTTCAGTACTCAATACAAAATCTTCAATCTTCAAGTCTCCATACACAAACATCAATTCTCATCACTCAACCCTCAACACTCAGTCCACAATCGCCAATACTCAATCCTCAATCCTCAACCTTCAATGCTCAATACTCAATCTTCAATCCTCAATCCTCAATCCTCAATCCTCAATCCTCAATCCTCAATCATCAATCCTCAATACTCAATTCTCACTCTTCAATCCTCAATAATCAATCTCCAATCCTAGATCCTCAATCCCCAATCCTCAGTCCTTAATCCTCAATCTTCAATCCTCAATCCCCAGTCCTCAATTCTCAATCCTCAATACTCAATCTTCAATCCTCAGTCCTCAATCCTTAATACTCAACCCTCAATCCTCAATATTCAACACACAACCCTCAACCATCAATTCTCAATACTCAACCATCAATCCCCAATTCTCAATACTCAATGGAATATCCTGAATTCTCATGTTTCAATACTCAATCCACAATATTCGATAATCAAATCTCAATCCTCAAACATCAATTCTCAACACTCAATCCTCAACACTCAGTCCTCTCTCTTCAATCCTCCATCCTCAATCCTCTATCTTCAAGCGTCAATCCCCAATCCTCAATCCTCATCCCTCAATCCTCGGACCTCAAACCTCAATTCTGAATCCACAATCCTGAATGCTCAATCTTCATCCCTCAGTCCGCAACAATCAATTGTCAATCCTCAATCCTCAATAGAATATCCTCAATTCACAGTTTTCAATTCTCAATCCCTAATCTTCAATCTTCAAATTTCAATTCCCAAACATCAATTCTCAACACTCAACCCTCAACAGTCACTCCTCAATCTTCAATCCTCAATCCTGAATCCTCAAACTTCAATCCTCAATACTCAATCTTCAATACTCAATCCTCAATTCTCATTACTCATCCCTCAACACTCAGTCCTCAATCTTCAATCCTCAATCCTCAATCCTCAATCCTCAATCTTCAATCCTCAACACTCAGTACTCTCTCTTCAATCCTCCATCCTCAATCCTCTATCCTCAAGCGTCAATCCTCAATCGTCAATCCTCAATATTCAATACACAACCCTCAACCATCAATACTCAATACTCAATCATCAATCCTCAATTCTCAATACTCATTAGAATATCCTGAATTCTCAGTTCTCAATACTCAATCCTCAATCTTCAATCTTCAAGTCTCCATCCACAAACATCAATTCTCATCACTCAACCCTCAACACTCAGTCCTCAATCGCCAATCCTCAATCCTCAATACTCAATCTTCAGTCCTCAATTCTCAATACTCAATAGAATATCCTGAATTCTCAGTTTTCAGTACTCAATACAAAATCTTCAATCTTCAAGTCTCCATACACAAACATCAATTCTCATCACTCAACCCTCAACACTCAGTCCACAATCGCCAATACTCAATCCTCAATCCTCAACCTTCAATGCTCAATACTCAATCTTCAATCCTCAATCCTCAATCCTCAATCCTCAATCCTCAATCCTCAATCATCAATCCTCAATACTCAATTCTCACTCTTCAATCCTCAATAATCAATCTCCAATCCTAGATCCTCAATCCCCAATCCTCAGTCCTTAATCCTCAATCTTCAATCCTCAATCCCCAGTCCTCAATCTTCAATCCTCAATGCTCAATCTTCAATCCTCAATCCTCAATCCTCAATCCTCAATTCTCAACACTCAATCCTTAATCCTCAGACCTCAAACATCAATATTCAACCCTCAGTCCTCGTCCTCAATCCACAACACTCAGTCCTCAGTCCTCAATCTTCAATCCTCAATACTCAATCTCCAATCCTCAATCCTCAACAATCAATCCTTAATCCTCAATCCTGAATCTTCAATCCTCCATCCTCAATACCCAAACCTCAATCATCAATCCTCAATCCTCGATCCTCAGTCCTCAATTCTCAACCCTCAGTCCCAAATCCTCAACCCTCAGTCCTCGTCCTCAATCCTCAACCCTCAACCCTCAATGCTCAAGTTTCAATCATCAATACTCAATCTTCAATCCTCAATCCTCAATCCTCAATCCTCAATACTCAATCTTCAATCATCAATACTCAATCTTCAATCCTCAATAATCAATCTCCAATCCTAGATCCTCAATCCCCAATCCTCAATCGTTAATCCTCAATCTTCAATCCTCAATCCTCAATTCACAATCCTCAATCCTCAATATTCAACACACAAACCTCAACCATCAATTATCAATACTCAACCATCAATCCGCAATTCTCAATACTCAATAGAATACCATGAATTCTCATGGTTCAATACTCAATCCACAATATTCAATAATCAAATCTCGATCCTCAAACATCAATACTCAACACTCTATCCTCAACACTCAGTCCTCTCTCTTCAATCCACCATTCTCAATCCTCAATCCTCATGCGAGAATCCTCAATCCTCAATCCTCAAACCTCAATTCTCAGTCCTCAAACCTCAATCCCGAATCCTCAATCCTGAATTCTCAATCTTCAGCACTCAGTCCTCAGCAATCAACTGTCAATCCTCAATCTTCAATAGAATATCCTCAATTCACAGTTTTCAATACTCAATCCCCATTCTTCAATCTTCAAATCTCAAAACACAAACATAAATTCCCATCACTCAACCCTCAACACTCAGTCCTCAATCATCAATCCTCAATCCTCAATCCTCAATCTTCAACCCTCAATACTCAATCTTTAATCCACAATCCTCAATCCTCAATACTCAATACTCAATCCTCAATTCTCATCACTCAAGCCTCAACACTCAGTCCTC
The DNA here is from genome assembly GCF_051401765.1 of Calliopsis andreniformis. Taxonomy (NCBI): domain Eukaryota; kingdom Metazoa; phylum Arthropoda; class Insecta; order Hymenoptera; family Andrenidae; genus Calliopsis; species Calliopsis andreniformis. Next base: position 1,884,727 of record NW_027480509.1, on the reverse strand, counting down.
AATCTTCAATCCTCAAACCTCAATCCTCAATCCTCAATCCTCAATCTTCAGCCCTCAATACTCAATCTTCAACCCTCTGTCCTCAATCCTCAATCCTCAATACTCAATACTCAATATTCAACACACAACCCTCAAACATCAATTATCAATACTCAACCATCAATCCTCAATTCCCAATACTCAGAAGAATATCCTGAATTCTCATTGTTCAATACTCAATTCACAATATTCAATAATCAAATCTCAATCCTCAAACATCAATTCTCAACACTCTATCCTCAACACTCAGTCCTTTCTCTTCAATCCTCCATCCTCAATCCTCAATCCTCATGCGTCAATCCTCAATCCTCAATCCTCAACCCTCAATTCTCAGTCCTCAAACCTCAATCCCGAATCCCCAATCCTGAATTCTCAATCTTCAGTCCTCAGTCCTCAATCCTCAATCCTCCATCCTCAACAATCAATCCTTAATCCGCAATCCTGAATCTTCAATCCTCCATCCTCAATACCCAAACCTCAATCTTCAATCCTCATTCTTCGATCCTCAGTACTCAATTCTCAACCCTCAGTCCCAAATCCTCAACCCTCAGTCCTCGTCCTCAATCCTCAACACTCAATCCTCAATGCTCAAGTTTCAATCATCAATACTCAATCTTCAATCCTCAATCCTCAATACTCAATCCTCAATACTCAATCTTCAATCATCAATACTCAATCTTCAATCCTCAATAATCAATCTCCAATCCTAGATCCTCAATCCCCAATCGTCAATCGTTAATCCTCAATCTTCAATCCTCAATCCTCAATATTCAACACACAAACATCAACCATCAATTATCAATACTCAACCATCAATCCGCAATTCTCAATACTCAATAGAATACCATGAATTCTCATGGTTCAATACTCAATCCACAATATTCAATAATCAAATCTCGATCCTCAAACATCAATACCCAACACTCTATCCTCAACACTCAGTCCTCTCTCTTCAATACACCATCCTCAATCCTCAATCCTCAGGCGTCAATCCTCAATCCTCAATCCTCAAACCTCAATTCTCAGTCCTCAAACCTCAATCCCGAATCCTCAATCCTGAATTCTCAATCTTCAGCACTCAGTCCTCAGCAATCAATTGTCAATCCTCAATCTTCAATAGAATATCCTCAATTCACAGTTTTCAATACTCAATCCCCATTCTTCAATCTTCAAATCTCAAAACACAAACATCAATTCCCATCACTCAACCCTCAACACTCAGTCCTCAATCATCAATCCTCAATCCTCAATCCTCAATCCTCAATCGTCAATCCTCAATCCCCAATACTCAATCTTCAGTCCTCAATCCTCAATCCTCAATCCTCAATCCCCAGTCCTCAATCTTCAATCCTCAATGCTCAATCCTCAATCCTCAATCCTCAGTCCCCAATCCTCAATCCTCAATCCCCAAACCTCAATCCTCAACCGTCAGTCCTCGTCCTCAATTCACAACCCTCAATCCTCAACCCTCAGCCCTCATCCTCCATCCTCAATCCTCGATCCTCAACCCTCAAACCTCAATCCTCAATCCTCAATCTTCAGTCATCAATACTCAATCTTCAATCCTCAATTCTCAATCCTCAATCCTCAATCCTGAATCCTCAATATTCAACACACAACGCTCAACCATCAATTATCAATACTCAACCATCAATCCTCAATTCTCAATACTCTATAGAACATCCTGAATTGTCATGGTTCAATACTCAACCCACAATATTCAATAATCAAATCACGATCCTCAAACGTCAATTCTCAACACTCTATCCTCAAAACTCAGTCCTCTCTCTTCAATCCTCCATCCTCAATCCTCAATCCTCATGCGTCAATCCTCAATCCTCAATCCTCAACCCTCAATTCTCAGTCCTCAAACCTCAATCCAGAACCCTCAATCCTGAATTCTCAATCTACTGCCCTCAGTCCTCAACAATCAATAGTCAATCCTGAATCTTCAATAGAATATCCTCAATTCACAGTTTTCAATACTCAATCCCCACCCTTCAATCTTCAAATCTCAAAACACAAACATCAATTCCCATCACTCAACCCTCAACACTCAGTCCTCAATCATCAATCCTCAATCCTCAATCCTCAATCTTCAATCCTCAATACCCAATCTTCAATCCTCAACCCTCAAATCTCAATTCTCAATCCTCAATCCGGAATCCTCAATCGTCAATCCTCAATCCCCAATCCTCAATCTTCAGTCCTCAATCCTCAATCCTTAATCCTCAATCCCAAGTCCTCAATCTTCAATCCTCAATGCGCAATCCTCAATCCTCAATCCTCAATCCTCAATCCTCATTCCTCAAACCTCAACCCTCAACCCTCAGCCCTCAGTCCTCATCCTCAATTCTCAGTGCTCAATCCTCAATCCTCAATTCTCAATCATCAATGCTCAATAATCAATGTCCAATCCTAGATCCTCAATCCCCAATCCTCAATCCTTAATCCTCAATCTTCAATCCTCAATCCCCAGTCCTCAATCTTCAATCCTCAATGCTCAATCCTCAATCCTCAATACTCAGTCCTCAATCCTCAACCCTGAATCTTCAATCCTCAATCCCCAATCCTCAATAATCAATCTTCAATCATCAATACTCAATCTTCAATCCTCTATAATCAATCTCCAATCCTAGACCCTCAATCCCCAATCCTCAATCGTTAATCATCAATCTTCAATCCTCAGTCCTCAGTCCTCAATCTTCAATCCTCAATACTCAATCTCCAATCCTCAATCCTCAACAATCAATCCTTAATCCTCAATCCTGAATCTTCAATCCTCCATCCTCAATACCCAAGCCTCAATCATCAATCCTCAATCCTCGATCCTCAGTCCTCAATTCTCAACCCTCAGTCCCAAATCCTCAACCCTCAGTCCTCGTCCTCAATCCTCAATCTTCAGCCCTCAATACTCAATCTTCAACCCTCTGTCCTCAATCCTCAATCCTCAATACTCAATCCTCAATATTCAACACACAACCCTCAAACATCAATTATCAATACTCAACCATCAATCCTCAATTCCCAATACTCAGAAGAATATCCTGAATTCTCATTGTTCAATACTCAATTCACAATATTCAATAATCAAATCTCAATCCTCAAACATCAATTCTCAACACTCTATCCTCAACACTCAGTCCTTTCTCTTCAATCCTCCATCCTCAATCCTCAATCCTCATGCGTCAATCCTCAATCCTCAATCCTCAACCCTCAATTCTCAGTCCTCAAACCTCAATCCCGAATCCCCAATCCTGAATTCTCAATCTTCAGTCCTCAGTCCTCAATCCTCAATCCTCCATCCTCAACAATCAATCCTTAATCCGCAATCCTGAATCTTCAATCCTCCATCCTCAATACCCAAACCTCAATCTTCAATCCTCATTCCTCGATCCTCAGTACTCAATTCTCAACCCTCAGTCCCAAATCCTCAACCCTCAGTCCTCGTCCTCAATCCTCAACACTCAATCCTCAATGCTCAAGTTTCAATCATCAATACTCAATCTTCAATCCTCAATCCTCAATACTCAATCCTCAATACTCAATCTTCAATCATCAATACTCAATCTTCAATCCTCAATAATCAATCTCCAATCCTAGATCCTCAATCCCCAATCGTCAATCGTTAATCCTCAATCTTCAATCCTCAATCCTCAATATTCAACACACAAACATCAACCATCAATTATCAATACTCAACCATCAATCCGCAATTCTCAATACTCAATAGAATACCATGAATTCTCATGGTTCAATACTCAATCCACAATATTCAATAATCAAATCTCGATCCTCAAACATCAATACCCAACACTCTATCCTCAACACTCAGTCCTCTCTCTTCAATACACCATCCTCAATCCTCAATCCTCAGGCGTCAATCCTCAATCCTCAATCCTCAAACCTCAATTCTCAGTTCTCAAACCTCAATCCCGAATCCTCAATCCTGAATTCTCAATCTTCAGCACTCAGTCCTCAGCAATCAATTGTCAATCCTCAATCTTCAATAGAATATCCTCAATTCACAGTTTTCAATACTCAATCCCCATTCTTCAATCTTCAAATCTCAAAACACAAACATCAATTCCCATCACTCAACCCTCAACACTCAGTCCTCAATCATCAATCCTCAATCCTCAATCCTCAATCTTCAATCCTCAATACTCAATCTTTAATCCACAATCCTCAATACTCAATCCTCAATCCTCAATCCTCAATCATCAGTCCTCAATACTCAATCTTCAACCCTCTGACCTCAATCCTCAATCCTCAATCCTCAATCCTCAATATTCAACACACAACCCTCAAACATCAATTATCAATACTCAACCATCCATCCTCAATTCCCAATACTCAACAGAATATCCTGAATTCTCATGGTTCAATACTCAATTCACAATATTCATTAATCAAATCTCAATCCTCAAACATCAATTCTCAACACTCTATCCTCAACACTCAGTCCTTTCTCTTCAATCCTCCATCCTCAATCCTCAATCCTCATGCGTCAATCCTCAATCCTCAATCCTCATCCCTCAATCCTCAGACCTCAAACCTCAATTCCGAATCCTCAATCCTGAATGCTCAATCTTCATCCGTCAGTCCGCAACAATCAGTTGCCAATCCTCAATGCTCAATAGAATATCATCAATTCACAGTTGTCAATACTCAATCCCCAATCTTCAATCTTCAAATCTCAATCCACAAACATCAACTCTCATCACTCTACCCTCAACACTCAGTCCTCAATCTTCAATCCTCAATCCTCAATCCTCAAACTTCAATCCTTAATCCTGAATCCTCAATCCCCGGTCCTCAATCTTCAATCCTCAATGCTCAATAATCAATCCTCAATCCTCAGTCCTCAACCCTCAGTCTTCTGTCCTCAATCCCCAATCCTCAATCCTCATCCCTCAATCCTCAATCCTCAATCCCCAATCCTCAATCCTCAATCCTCAATCATCAATACTCAAACTTCAATCCTCAATCCTCAATCCTTGATCCTCAATCCTCGGTCCTCAATCTTCAATCCTCAATCTCCTATCCTCAACCCTCAAGCGTCAAACCTCAATCCTCAATCCTCAACCCTCAATCCTCAGTCCTCAAACCTCAATCCTGAAACCTCAATCCTGAATTCTCAATTTTCAGCCCTCAGACCGCAGGAATCAATTATCAATCATCAATCCTCAATAGAATATCCTCAATTCACAGTTTTCAGTACTCAATCCTCAATCTTCAATCTTCAAATATCAATCCACAAACATCAATTCTCATCACTCAACACTCAACACTCAGTCCTCAATCTTCAATCCTCAATCCTCAATCCTCAAACATCAATCCTAAATACTCAGTCTTCAATCCTCAATCCTCAATACTCAATCCTCAATCCTCAATCCTCAATCCTCATTCCTCAAACCTCAACCCTCAGCCCTCAGCCCTCAAACTCAATTCTCAATTCTCAATGCTCAATCTTCAATTCTCAGTCTTCAATCCTCTATAATCAATCTCCAATCCTAGATCCTCACTCCCCAATCCTCAATCCTTAATCCTGAATCTTCAATCGTCAATCCCCAGTCCTCAATCTTCAATCCTCAATGCTCAATCCTTAATCCTCAATACTCAATCTCCGATCCTCAATCCACAATCCTCAATCCTCAAACCTCATTCCTCAAACCTCAATCCTCAACCCTCAGTCCTCATCCTCAATTCTCAATGCTCAATCCTCAATCCTCAATTCTCAATCACCAATCCTCAATAATCAATCTCCAGTCCTAGATCCTCAATCCCCAATCCTCAATCCTTAATCCTCAATCTTCAATCCTCAATCCCCAGTCCTCAATCCTCAATCCTCAATGCTCAATCCTCAATCCTCAATCCTCAGTCCTCAATCTTCAATCCTCAACCGTCAGTCCTCGTCCTCAATCCTCAACCCACAATCCTCAACCCTCAACCTTCAATCATCAATACTCAATCTTCAATCCTCAATCCTCAATCCTCAATCCTCAATCCCCTATCCTCAATCCTCAATCCTCAATCCTCAAACCTCAGTATTCTACACACAACCCTCAACCATCAATCCTCAATACTCAACTATCAATCCTCAGTTGTCAATACTCAATAGAATATCCTGAATTCTCAGGATTCTATACTCAATCCACAATACTCAATCATCAAATCTCAATCCTCAATCATCAATCCTCAACACTCAATCCTCAAACATCTGTCCTCATTCTTCAATCCTCAATCATCAATCCTCAATCCCCTAACGTCAACCCTCAATCCTCTATCCTCTGTCCTCAGTCTTCAATCCTCAATACTCAATCTCCACCCCTCAGTCCTCAATCCTCAATCATCAATCCTCAATCCTGAATCTTCAATCCTGAAACCCCAATCCTCAATCTTCAATCCGCAATCCTCAATCCTCAGTCCTCAATTCTCAATCCTCAACCCTCAGTCCCCGTCCTCAATCCTCATCCCACAATCCTCAATCCTCAATCCTCAATCCTCAATCATCAATACTCAATCTTCAACCCTCAATCCTCAATCCTTGATCCTCAATCCTCAGTCCTCAATCTTCAATCCTCAATCTCCTATCCTCAATCCTCAAGCGTCAATCCTCAATCCTCAATCCTCAATCCTCAATCTTCAATCCTCAATAATCAATCTCCAATCCTAGATACTCAATCCTCAATCTTCAATCCTCAGTAATCAATCTCCTATCCTAGATCCTCAATCCCCAATACTCAATCCTTAATCCTCAACCTTCAATCCTCAATCCCCAGTCCTCAATCTTCAATTCTCAATGCTCAATACTCAATCCTCAACCCACAGTCCTCAATCCTCAATCCTCAGTCCTCAATCCTCAACCCTGAATCCTCAGTCCTCAATCTTCAATCATCAATACTCAATTTTCAATCCTCAATCCTCAATCCTCAATCCCCAATCCTCAATCCTCAATATTCAATACACAACCCTCAACCATCAATACTCAATACTCAATCATCAATCCTCAATTCTCAATACTCATTAGAATATCCTGAATTCTCAGTTCTCAATACTCAATCCTCAATCTTCAATCTTCAAGTCTCCATCCACAAACATCAATTCTCATCACTCAACCCTCAACACTTAGTCCTCAATCGCCAATCCTCAATCCTCAATACTCAATCTTCAGTCCTCAATTCTCAATACTCAATAGAATATCCTGAATTCTCAGTTTTCAGTACTCAATACAAAATCTTCAATCTTCAAGTCTCCATACACAAACATCAATTCTCATCACTCAACCCTCAACACTCAGTCCACAATCGCCAATACTCAATCCTCAATCCTCAACCTTCAATGCTCAATACTCAATCTTCAATCCTCAATCCTCAATCCTCAATCCTCAATCCTCAATCCTCAATCATCAATCCTCAATACTCAATTCTCACTCTTCAATCCTCAATAATCAATCTCCAATCCTAGATCCTCAATCCCCAATCCTCAGTCCTTAATCCTCAATCTTCAATCCTCAATCCCCAGTCCTCAATTCTCAATCCTCAATACTCAATCTTCAATCCTCAGTCCTCAATCCTTAATACTCAACCCTCAATCCTCAATATTCAACACACAACCCTCAACCATCAATTCTCAATACTCAACCATCAATCCCCAATTCTCAATACTCAATGGAATATCCTGAATTCTCATGTTTCAATACTCAATCCACAATATTCGATAATCAAATCTCAATCCTCAAACATCAATTCTCAACACTCAATCCTCAACACTCAGTCCTCTCTCTTCAATCCTCCATCCTCAATCCTCTATCTTCAAGCGTCAATCCCCAATCCTCAATCCTCATCCCTCAATCCTCGGACCTCAAACCTCAATTCTGAATCCACAATCCTGAATGCTCAATCTTCATCCCTCAGTCCGCAACAATCAATTGTCAATCCTCAATCCTCAATAGAATATCCTCAATTCACAGTTTTCAATTCTCAATCCCTAATCTTCAATCTTCAAATTTCAATTCCCAAACATCAATTCTCAACACTCAACCCTCAACAGTCACTCCTCAATCTTCAATCCTCAATCCTGAATCCTCAAACTTCAATCCTCAATACTCAATCTTCAATACTCAATCCTCAATTCTCATTACTCATCCCTCAACACTCAGTCCTCAATCTTCAATCCTCAATCCTCAATCCTCAATCCTCAATCTTCAATCCTCAACACTCAGTACTCTCTCTTCAATCCTCCATCCTCAATCCTCTATCCTCAAGCGTCAATCCTCAATCGTCAATCCTCAATATTCAATACACAACCCTCAACCATCAATACTCAATACTCAATCATCAATCCTCAATTCTCAATACTCATTAGAATATCCTGAATTCTCAGTTCTCAATACTCAATCCTCAATCTTCAATCTTCAAGTCTCCATCCACAAACATCAATTCTCATCACTCAACCCTCAACACTCAGTCCTCAATCGCCAATCCTCAATCCTCAATACTCAATCTTCAGTCCTCAATTCTCAATACTCAATAGAATATCCTGAATTCTCAGTTTTCAGTACTCAATACAAAATCTTCAATCTTCAAGTCTCCATACACAAACATCAATTCTCATCACTCAACCCTCAACACTCAGTCCACAATCGCCAATACTCAATCCTCAATCCTCAACCTTCAATGCTCAATACTCAATCTTCAATCCTCAATCCTCAATCCTCAATCCTCAATCCTCAATCCTCAATCATCAATCCTCAATACTCAATTCTCACTCTTCAATCCTCAATAATCAATCTCCAATCCTAGATCCTCAATCCCCAATCCTCAGTCCTTAATCCTCAATCTTCAATCCTCAATCCCCAGTCCTCAATCTTCAATCCTCAATGCTCAATCTTCAATCCTCAATCCTCAATCCTCAATCCTCAATTCTCAACACTCAATCCTTAATCCTCAGACCTCAAACATCAATATTCAACCCTCAGTCCTCGTCCTCAATCCACAACACTCAGTCCTCAGTCCTCAATCTTCAATCCTCAATACTCAATCTCCAATCCTCAATCCTCAACAATCAATCCTTAATCCTCAATCCTGAATCTTCAATCCTCCATCCTCAATACCCAAACCTCAATCATCAATCCTCAATCCTCGATCCTCAGTCCTCAATTCTCAACCCTCAGTCCCAAATCCTCAACCCTCAGTCCTCGTCCTCAATCCTCAACCCTCAACCCTCAATGCTCAAGTTTCAATCATCAATACTCAATCTTCAATCCTCAATCCTCAATCCTCAATCCTCAATACTCAATCTTCAATCATCAATACTCAATCTTCAATCCTCAATAATCAATCTCCAATCCTAGATCCTCAATCCCCAATCCTCAATCGTTAATCCTCAATCTTCAATCCTCAATCCTCAATTCACAATCCTCAATCCTCAATATTCAACACACAAACCTCAACCATCAATTATCAATACTCAACCATCAATCCGCAATTCTCAATACTCAATAGAATACCATGAATTCTCATGGTTCAATACTCAATCCACAATATTCAATAATCAAATCTCGATCCTCAAACATCAATACTCAACACTCTATCCTCAACACTCAGTCCTCTCTCTTCAATCCACCATTCTCAATCCTCAATCCTCATGCGAGAATCCTCAATCCTCAATCCTCAAACCTCAATTCTCAGTCCTCAAACCTCAATCCCGAATCCTCAATCCTGAATTCTCAATCTTCAGCACTCAGTCCTCAGCAATCAACTGTCAATCCTCAATCTTCAATAGAATATCCTCAATTCACAGTTTTCAATACTCAATCCCCATTCTTCAATCTTCAAATCTCAAAACACAAACATAAATTCCCATCACTCAACCCTCAACACTCAGTCCTCAATCATCAATCCTCAATCCTCAATCCTCAATCTTCAACCCTCAATACTCAATCTTTAATCCACAATCCTCAATCCTCAATACTCAATACTCAATCCTCAATTCTCATCACTCAAGCCTCAACACTCAGTCCTCAATCTTCAATCCTCAAACCTCAATCCTCAATCCTCAATCCTCAATCTTCAGCCCTCAATACTCAATCTTCAACCCTCTGTCCTCAATCCTCAATCCTCAATACTCAATACTCAATATTCAACACACAACCCTCAAACATCAATTATCAATACTCAACCATCAATCCTCAATTCCCAATACTCAGAAGAATATCCTGAATTCTCATTGTTCAATACTCAATTCACAATATTCAATAATCAAATCTCAATCCTCAAACATCAATTCTCAACACTCTATCCTCAACACTCAGTCCTTTCTCTTCAATCCTCCATCCTCAATCCTCAATCCTCATGCGTCAATCCTCAATCCTCAATCCTCAACCCTCAATTCTCAGTCCTCAAACCTCAATCCCGAATCCCCAATCCTGAATTCTCAATCTTCAGTCCTCAGTCCTCAATCCTCAATCCTCCATCCTCAACAATCAATCCTTAATCCGCAATCCTGAATCTTCAATCCTCCATCCTCAATACCCAAACCTCAATCTTCAATCCTCATTCTTCGATCCTCAGTACTCAATTCTCAACCCTCAGTCCCAAATCCTCAACCCTCAGTCCTCGTCCTCAATCCTCAACACTCAATCCTCAATGCTCAAGTTTCAATCATCAATACTCAATCTTCAATCCTCAATCCTCAATACTCAATCCTCAATACTCAATCTTCAATCATCAATACTCAATCTTCAATCCTCAATAATCAATCTCCAATCCTAGATCCTCAATCCCCAATCGTCAATCGTTAATCCTCAATCTTCAATCCTCAATCCTCAATATTCAACACACAAACATCAACCATCAATTATCAATACTCAACCATCAATCCGCAATTCTCAATACTCAATAGAATACCATGAATTCTCATGGTTCAATACTCAATCCACAATATTCAATAATCAAATCTCGATCCTCAAACATCAATACCCAACACTCTATCCTCAACACTCAGTCCTCTCTCTTCAATACACCATCCTCAATCCTCAATCCTCAGGCGTCAATCCTCAATCCTCAATCCTCAAACCTCAATTCTCAGTCCTCAAACCTCAATCCCGAATCCTCAATCCTGAATTCTCAATCTTCAGCACTCAGTCCTCAGCAATCAATTGTCAATCCTCAATCTTCAATAGAATATCCTCAATTCACAGTTTTCAATACTCAATCCCCATTCTTCAATCTTCAAATCTCAAAACACAAACATCAATTCCCATCACTCAACCCTCAACACTCAGTCCTCAATCATCAATCCTCAATCCTCAATCCTCAATCTTCAATCCTCAATACTCAATCTTTAATCCACAATCCTCAATACTCAATCCTCAATACTCAATCCTCAATACTCAATCTTCAATCCTCAATCCGCAATCCTCAATCCCCAATCCTCAATCCTCAATCCTCAATCGTCAGTCTTCAATACTCAATACTCAATCTGCAAACCTCAGTCCTCAATCCTCAATCCTCAATCCTCATTCCTCAATCCTCAATACCCAGTCCTCAATCTTCAACCCTCAATCCTCAATCCTCAACCCTCAGTCCTCATCCTGAATTCTCAATTCTCTATCCTCAAACCTCAATTCTGAATCTTCAATCCTCAATATTCAACACACAGCCCTCAACCATCAATTCTCAATACTCAACCATCAATCTTCAAATCTCAATACTCAATAGAATATCCGGAATTCTCATGGTTCAATACTCAATCCACAATATTCAATAAGCAAATCTCTATCCTCAAACATCAATTATCAACACTCAATCCTCAATCCTCAATCATCAATACTCTATCTTCAATCCTCAATCCTCAATCCTTGATCCTCAATCCTCAATCCTCAGTCCTCAAACCTCAATCCTGAAACCTCAATCCTGAATTCTCAATTTTCAGCCCTCAGTCCTCAGGAATCAATTATCAATCATCAATCCTCAATAGAATATCCTCAATTCACAGTTTTCAGTACTCAATCCTCAATCTTCAATCTTCAAATATCAATCCACAAACATCAATTCTCATCACTCAACACTCAACACTCAGTCCTCAATCTTCAATCCTCAATCCTCAATCCTCAAACTTCAATCCTAAATACTCAGCCTTCAATCCTCAATCCTCAATACTCAATCCTCAATCCTCAATCCTCAATCCTCATTCCTCAAACCTCAACCCTCAACCCTCAGCCCTCAAACTCAATTCTCAATTCTCAATGCTCAATCTCCAATCCTCAGTCCTCAATCCTCAATCATCAATCCTCAATCCTGAATCTTCAGTCCTCAATCCCCAATCCTCAATCTTCAATCCTCAATCCTCAATCCTCAATCCTCAATCCTCAATTCTCAATCCTCAACCCTCAGTCCCCGTCCTCAATCCTCATCCCTCAATACTCAATCCTCAATCTTCAATCTTCAAATATCAATCCGCAAACATCAATTCTCATCACTCAACACTCACCACTGAGTCCTCAATCTTCAATCCTCAATCCTCAATCCTCAGTATTGAGTCCTAAATACTCTATCTTCAATCCTCAATCCTCAATACTCTATCCTCAATCCTCAATATTCAATCATCAATACTCAATCTTCAATTCTCAATAATCAATCTCCAATCCTAGATCCTCAATCCCCAATCCGCTACCGTTAATCCTCAGTCTTCATTCCTCAATCCCCAGTCCTCAATCCTGAATACTCAATCTTCAATCCTCAATCCTCAATTCTCAATCCTCAATACTCAATCTTCAATCCACAATCCACAATCCTCAATACTCAATCCTCAATCCTCAATATTCAACACACAACCCTCAACCATGAATTCTCAATACTCAACCATCAATCCACAATTCTCAATACTCGATGGTATATCCTGAATTTTCATGGTTCAATACTCAATGCACAATATTCAATAATCAAATCTCAATCCTCAAACATCAATTCTCAACACTCAATCCTCAACACTCAGTCCTCTCTCTTCAATCCTCCATCCTCAATCCTCTATCCTCAAGCGTCAATCCTCAATCCTCAATCCTCATCCCTCAACCCTCAGACCTCAAACCTCAATTCCGAATCCTCAATCCTGAATGCTCAATCTTCATCCCTCAGTCCGCTACAATCAATTGTCAATCCTCAATCCTCAATAGAACATCCTCAATACATAGTTTTCAATACTCAATCCCCAATCTTCAATCTTTAAATTTCAATCCACAAACATCAATTCTCAACACTCAACCCTCAACACTCAGTCCTCAATCTTCAATCCTCAATCCTCAATCCTCAAACTTCAATCCTCAATACTCAATCTTCAATCCTCAATCCTCAACTCTCAATTCTCAATCCTCAATCCTCAATCCTCAATCGTCAATCCTCAATCCCCAATACTCAATCTTCAGTCCTCAATCCTCAATCCTCAATCCTCAATCCCCAGTCCTCAATCTTCAATCCTCAATGCTCAATCCTCAATCCTCAATCCTCAGTCCCCAATCCTCAATCCTCAATCCCCAAACCTCAATCCTCAACCGTCAGTCCTCGTCCTCAATTCACAACCCTCAATCCTCAACCCTCAGCCCTCATCCTCCATCCTCAATCCTCGATCCTCAACCCTCAAACCTCAATCCTCAATCCTCAATCTTCAGTCATCAATACTCAATCTTCAATCCTCAATTCTCAATCCTCAATCCTCAATCCTGAATCCTCAATATTCAACACACAACGCTCAACCATCAATTATCAATACTCAACCATCAATCCTCAATTCTCAATACTCTATAGAACATCCTGAATTGTCATGGTTCAATACTCAACCCACAATATTCAATAATCAAATCACGATCCTCAAACGTCAATTCTCAACACTCTATCCTCAAAACTCAGTCCTCTCTCTTCAATCCTCCATCCTCAATCCTCAATCCTCATGCGTCAATCCTCAATCCTCAATCCTCAACCCTCAATTCTCAGTCCTCAAACCTCAATCCAGAACCCTCAATCCTGAATTCTCAATCTACTGCCCTCAGTCCTCAACAATCAATAGTCAATCCTGAATCTTCAATAGAATATCCTCAATTCACAGTTTTCAATACTCAATCCCCACCCTTCAATCTTCAAATCTCAAAACACAAACATCAATTCCCATCACTCAACCCTCAACACTCAGTCCTCAATCATCAATCCTCAATCCTCAATCCTCAATCTTCAATCCTCAATACCCAATCTTCAATCCTCAACCCTCAAATCTCAATTCTCAATCCTCAATCCGGAATCCTCAATCGTCAATCCTCAATCCCCAATCCTCAATCTTCAGTCCTCAATCCTCAATCCTTAATCCTCAATCCCAAGTCCTCAATCTTCAATCCTCAATGCGCAATCCTCAATCCTCAATCCTCAATCCTCAATCCTCATTCCTCAAACCTCAACCCTCAACCCTCAGCCCTCAGTCCTCATCCTCAATTCTCAGTGCTCAATCCTCAATCCTCAATTCTCAATCATCAATGCTCAATAATCAATGTCCAATCCTAGATCCTCAATCCCCAATCCTCAATCCTTAATCCTCAATCTTCAATCCTCAATCCCCAGTCCTCAATCTTCAATCCTCAATGCTCAATCCTCAATCCTCAATACTCAGTCCTCAATCCTCAACCCTGAATCTTCAATCCTCAATCCCCAATCCTCAATAATCAATCTTCAATCATCAATACTCAATCTTCAATCCTCTATAATCAATCTCCAATCCTAGACCCTCAATCCCCAATCCTCAATCGTTAATCATCAATCTTCAATCCTCAGTCCTCAGTCCTCAATCTTCAATCCTCAATACTCAATCTCCAATCCTCAATCCTCAACAATCAATCCTTAATCCTCAATCCTGAATCTTCAATCCTCCATCCTCAATACCCAAGCCTCAATCATCAATCCTCAATCCTCGATCCTCAGTCCTCAATTCTCAACCCTCAGTCCCAAATCCTCAACCCTCAGTCCTCGTCCTCAATCCTCAATCTTCAGCCCTCAATACTCAATCTTCAACCCTCTGTCCTCAATCCTCAATCCTCAATACTCAATCCTCAATATTCAACACACAACCCTCAAACATCAATTATCAATACTCAACCATCAATCCTCAATTCCCAATACTCAGAAGAATATCCTGAATTCTCATTGTTCAATACTCAATTCACAATATTCAATAATCAAATCTCAATCCTCAAACATCAATTCTCAACACTCTATCCTCAACACTCAGTCCTTTCTCTTCAATCCTCCATCCTCAATCCTCAATCCTCATGCGTCAATCCTCAATCCTCAATCCTCAACCCTCAATTCTCAGTCCTCAAACCTCAATCCCGAATCCCCAATCCTGAATTCTCAATCTTCAGTCCTCAGTCCTCAATCCTCAATCCTCCATCCTCAACAATCAATCCTTAATCCGCAATCCTGAATCTTCAATCCTCCATCCTCAATACCCAAACCTCAATCTTCAATCCTCATTCCTCGATCCTCAGTACTCAATTCTCAACCCTCAGTCCCAAATCCTCAACCCTCAGTCCTCGTCCTCAATCCTCAACACTCAATCCTCAATGCTCAAGTTTCAATCATCAATACTCAATCTTCAATCCTCAATCCTCAATACTCAATCCTCAATACTCAATCTTCAATCATCAATACTCAATCTTCAATCCTCAATAATCAATCTCCAATCCTAGATCCTCAATCCCCAATCGTCAATCGTTAATCCTCAATCTTCAATCCTCAATCCTCAATATTCAACACACAAACATCAACCATCAATTATCAATACTCAACCATCAATCCGCAATTCTCAATACTCAATAGAATACCATGAATTCTCATGGTTCAATACTCAATCCACAATATTCAATAATCAAATCTCGATCCTCAAACATCAATACCCAACACTCTATCCTCAACACTCAGTCCTCTCTCTTCAATACACCATCCTCAATCCTCAATCCTCAGGCGTCAATCCTCAATCCTCAATCCTCAAACCTCAATTCTCAGTTCTCAAACCTCAATCCCGAATCCTCAATCCTGAATTCTCAATCTTCAGCACTCAGTCCTCAGCAATCAATTGTCAATCCTCAATCTTCAATAGAATATCCTCAATTCACAGTTTTCAATACTCAATCCCCATTCTTCAATCTTCAAATCTCAAAACACAAACATCAATTCCCATCACTCAACCCTCAACACTCAGTCCTCAATCATCAATCCTCAATCCTCAATCCTCAATCTTCAATCCTCAATACTCAATCTTTAATCCACAATCCTCAATACTCAATCCTCAATCCTCAATCCTCAATCATCAGTCCTCAATACTCAATCTTCAACCCTCTGACCTCAATCCTCAATCCTCAATCCTCAATCCTCAATATTCAACACACAACCCTCAAACATCAATTATCAATACTCAACCATCCATCCTCAATTCCCAATACTCAACAGAATATCCTGAATTCTCATGGTTCAATACTCAATTCACAATATTCATTAATCAAATCTCAATCCTCAAACATCAATTCTCAACACTCTATCCTCAACACTCAGTCCTTTCTCTTCAATCCTCCATCCTCAATCCTCAATCCTCATGCGTCAATCCTCAATCCTCAATCCTCATCCCTCAATCCTCAGACCTCAAACCTCAATTCCGAATCCTCAATCCTGAATGCTCAATCTTCATCCGTCAGTCCGCAACAATCAGTTGCCAATCCTCAATGCTCAATAGAATATCATCAATTCACAGTTGTCAATACTCAATCCCCAATCTTCAATCTTCAAATCTCAATCCACAAACATCAACTCTCATCACTCTACCCTCAACACTCAGTCCTCAATCTTCAATCCTCAATCCTCAATCCTCAAACTTCAATCCTTAATCCTGAATCCTCAATCCCCGGTCCTCAATCTTCAATCCTCAATGCTCAATAATCAATCCTCAATCCTCAGTCCTCAACCCTCAGTCTTCTGTCCTCAATCCCCAATCCTCAATCCTCATCCCTCAATCCTCAATCCTCAATCCCCAATCCTCAATCCTCAATCCTCAATCATCAATACTCAAACTTCAATCCTCAGTCCTCAATCCTTGATCCTCAATCCTCGGTCCTCAATCTTCAATCCTCAATCTCCTATCCTCAACCCTCAAGCGTCAAACCTCAATCCTCAATCCTCAACCCTCAATCCTCAGTCCTCAAACCTCAATCCTGAAACCTCAATCCTGAATTCTCAATTTTCAGCCCTCAGACCGCAGGAATCAATTATCAATCATCAATCCTCAATAGAATATCCTCAATTCACAGTTTTCAGTACTCAATCCTCAATCTTCAATCTTCAAATATCAATCCACAAACATCAATTCTCATCACTCAACACTCAACACTCAGTCCTCAATCTTCAATCCTCAATCCTCAATCCTCAAACATCAATCCTAAATACTCAGTCTTCAATCCTCAATCCTCAATACTCAATCCTCAATCCTCAATCCTCAATCCTCATTCCTCAAACCTCAACCCTCAACCCTCAGCCCTCAAACTCAATTCTCAATTCTCAATGCTCAATCTTCAATTCTCAGTCTTCAATCCTCTATAATCAATCTCCAATCCTAGATCCTCACTCCCCAATCCTCAATCCTTAATCCTGAATCTTCAATCGTCAATCCCCAGTCCTCAATCTTCAATCCTCAATGCTCAATCCTTAATCCTCAATACTCAATCTCCGATCCTCAATCCACAATCCTCAATCCTCAAACCTCATTCCTCAAACCTCAATCCTCAACCCTCAGTCCTCATCCTCAATTCTCAATGCTCAATCCTCAATCCTCAATTCTCAATCACCAATCCTCAATAATCAATCTCCAGTCCTAGATCCTCAATCCCCAATCCTCAATCCTTAATCCTCAATCTTCAATCCTCAATCCCCAGTCCTCAATCCTCAATCCTCAATGCTCAATCCTCAATCCTCAATCCTCAGTCCTCAATCTTCAATCCTCAACCGTCAGTCCTCGTCCTCAATCCTCAACCCACAATCCTCAACCCTCAACCTTCAATCATCAATACTCAATCTTCAATCCTCAATCCTCAATCCTCAATCCTCAATCCCCTATCCTCAATCCTCAATCCTCAATCCTCAAACCTCAGTATTCTACACACAACCCTCAACCATCAATCCTCAATACTCAACTATCAATCCTCAGTTGTCAATACTCAATAGAATATCCTGAATTCTCAGGATTCTATACTCAATCCACAATACTCAATCATCAAATCTCAATCCTCAATCATCAATCCTCAACACTCAATCCTCAAACATCTGTCCTCATTCTTCAATCCTCAATCATCAATCCTCAATCCCCTAACGTCAACCCTCAATCCTCTATCCTCTGTCCTCAGTCTTCAATCCTCAATACTCAATCTCCACCCCTCAGTCCTCAATCCTCAATCATCAATCCTCAATCCTGAATCTTCAATCCTGAAACCCCAATCCTCAATCTTCAATCCGCAATCCTCAATCCTCAGTCCTCAATTCTCAATCCTCAACCCTCAGTCCCCGTCCTCAATCCTCATCCCACAATCCTCAATCCTCAATCCTCAATCCTCAATCATCAATACTCAATCTTCAACCCTCAATCCTCAATCCTTGATCCTCAATCCTCAGTCCTCAATCTTCAATCCTCAATCTCCTATCCTCAATCCTCAAGCGTCAATCCTCAATCCTCAATCCTCAACCCTCAATCCCCAGTCCTCAAACCTCAGTCCTGAAACCTCAATCCTGAATTCTCAATTTTCAGCCCCCAGTCCTCTGGAATCAATTGTCAATCATCAATCCTCAATAGAATATCCTTAATTCACAGTTTTCAATACTCAATCCTCAATCTTCAATCATCAAATATCGTTCTACAAACATCAATTCTCATCACTCAACTCTCAACACTCAGTCCTCAATCTTCAATCCTCAATCCTCAATCCTCAGTATTCAATCCTAAATACTCAATCTTCAATCCTCTATCCTCAATACCCAATCCTCAATCGTCAGTCCCCAATACTCAATCTTCAATCCACAATCCTCAATCCTCAATCTTCATTCCTCAATCCTTAATCCTCAATCCTCAATCCTCAGTCCTCAGTCCTCAATCTTCAATCCTCAATACTCCAAATTCAATCCACAATCCTCAATCCTCAATCCTCAGTCATGAATACACAATCTTCAATACTCAATCCTCAATCCTCAATCTCCAATCCTCAATCCTCAATCTTCAATCTTCAAGTCTCCATCCACTAACATCAATTCTCATCACTCAACCCTCAACACTCAGTCCTGAATCTTCAATACTCAATCCTCAATCCTCAATCCTCAATCCTCAATCTTCAATCATCAATACTCAATCTTCAATCCTGAATAATCAATCTCCAATCCTAGATCCTCAATCCCCACTCCTCAATCGTCAACCCTCAATCTTCATTCCTCATTCCCCAGTCCTCAACCCTCAATACTCAATCTTCAATCCTCAATCCTCAACAATCAATCCTTAATCCTCAATCCTGAATCTTCAATCCTCCATCCTCAATACCCAAACCTCAATCCTCAATCCTCAGTCCTCTGTCCTCAATCTTCAATCCTCAACGCTCAATCCTCAATCCTCAATTTTCAATCATCAATACTCAATCATCAATCCTCAATCCTCAATCCTCAAACTTCAATCCTCAATACTCAATCTTCAATCCTCAATCCTGATTTCTCAATTCTCAATCCTCAATCCTCAATCCTCAATCGTCAATCCTCAATCCCCAATCCTCAATTTTCAGTCCTCAATCCTCAATCCTCAATCCTCAATCGTCAATCCTCAATCCCCAATCCTCTATCTTCAATCCTCATTCCTCAATCCTCAATCCTCAATCCTCAATCCTCAATCCTCAAGTTTCAATCCTCAATCCTCAATATTCAACACACCACCCTCAACCATCAATCATCAATACTCAACCATCAATCCTCAATTCCCAATACTCAACAGAATATCCTGAATTCTTATTTTCCAATACTCAATCCACAATATTCAATAATCAAATCTCAATCCTCAAACATCAATTCTCAACACACAATCCTCAACACTCAGTCCTCTCTCTTCAATCCTCCATCCTCAATCCTGAATCCTCAAGAGTCAATCCTCAATCCTCGATCCTCAAACCTCACTTCTCAGTCCTCAAATCTCAATCCCGAATCCTCAACCCTGAATCCTCTATCTTCAGCCCTCAGTCCTCAGCAATCAATTGTCAATCATCAATCCTCAATAGAATATCCTCAATTCACAGTTTTCAATACTCAATCCTCAATATTCAATCTTCAAATATCAATCCACAAACATCAACTCTCATCACTCAGCACTCAACACTCAGTCCTCAATCTTCAATCCTCAATCCTCAATCCTCAAACTTCAATCCTAAATACTCAATCTTCAATCCTCAATCCTTAATACTCAATCCTCAATCGTCAATCCTCAATACTCAATCTTCAATCCACAATCTTCAATCCTCAATCGTCATTCCTCAATCCTTAATTCTCAATCCTCAATCCTCAGACCTCAGTCCTCAACTTTCAATCCTCAATACTCTACCTCCAATCCTCAATCCTCAACAATCAAGCCTTAATCCTCAATCCTGAATTTCAATCCTCCATCCTCAATACCCAAAACTCAATCTTCAATTCTCAATCCTCGATCCTCAGTCCTCAATTCTCAACCCTCAGTCCCCGTCCTCAATCCTCATCCCTCAGTCCTCAATCCTCAATCCTCAATCGTCAATCCTCAATCATCAATACTCAATCTTCAATCCTCAATCCTCAATGCTCAATCCTTAATCCTCAATACTCAATCTCCGATCCTCAATCCACAATCCTCAATCCTCAAACCTCATTCCTCAAACCTCAATCCTCAACCCTCAGTCCTCATCCTCAATTCTCAATGCTCAATCCTCAATCCTCAATTCTCAATCACCAATCCTCAATAATCAATCTCCAGTCCTAGATCCTCAATCCCCAATCCTCAATCCTTAATCCTCAATCTTCAATCCTCAATCCCCAGTCCTCAATCCTCAATCCTCAATGCTCAATCCTCAATCCTCAATCCTCAGTCCTCAATCTTCAATCCTCAACCGTCAGTCCTCGTCCTCAATCCTCAACCCACAATCCTCAACCCTCAACCTTCAATCATCAATACTCAATCTTCAATCCTCAATCCTCAATCCTCAATCCTCAATCCCCTATCCTCAATCCTCAATCCTCAATCCTCAAACCTCAGTATTCTACACACAACCCTCAACCATCAATCCTCAATACTCAACTATCAATCCTCAGTTGTCAATACTCAATAGAATATCCTGAATTCTCAGGATTCTATACTCAATCCACAATACTCAATCATCAAATCTCAATCCTCAATCATCAATCCTCAACACTCAATCCTCAAACATCTGTCCTCATTCTTCAATCCTCAATCATCAATCCTCAATCCCCTAACGTCAACCCTCAATCCTCTATCCTCTGTCCTCAGTCTTCAATCCTCAATACTCAATCTCCACCCCTCAGTCCTCAATCCTCAATCATCAATCCTCAATCCTGAATCTTCAATCCTGAAACCCCAATCCTCAATCTTCAATCCGCAATCCTCAATCCTCAGTCCTCAATTCTCAATCCTCAACCCTCAGTCCCCGTCCTCAATCCTCATCCCACAATCCTCAATCCTCAATCCTCAATCCTCAATCATCAATACTCAATCTTCAACCCTCAATCCTCAATCCTTGATCCTCAATCCTCAGTCCTCAATCTTCAATCCTCAATCTCCTATCCTCAATCCTCAAGCGTCAATCCTCAATCCTCAATCCTCAACCCTCAATCCCCAGTCCTCAAACCTCAGTCCTGAAACCTCAATCCTGAATTCTCAATTTTCAGCCCCCAGTCCTCTGGAATCAATTGTCAATCATCAATCCTCAATAGAATATCCTTAATTCACAGTTTTCAATACTCAATCCTCAATCTTCAATCATCAAATATCGTTCTACAAACATCAATTCTCATCACTCAACTCTCAACACTCAGTCCTCAATCTTCAATCCTCAATCCTCAATCCTCAGTATTCAATCCTAAATACTCAATCTTCAATCCTCTATCCTCAATACCCAATCCTCAATCGTCAGTCCCCAATACTCAATCTTCAATCCACAATCCTCAATCCTCAATCTTCATTCCTCAATCCTTAATCCTCAATCCTCAATCCTCAGTCCTCAGTCCTCAATCTTCAATCCTCAATACTCCAAATTCAATCCACAATCCTCAATCCTCAATCCTCAGTCATGAATACACAATCTTCAATACTCAATCCTCAATCCTCAATCTCCAATCCTCAATCCTCAATCTTCAATCTTCAAGTCTCCATCCACTAACATCAATTCTCATCACTCAACCCTCAACACTCAGTCCTGAATCTTCAATACTCAATCCTCAATCCTCAATCCTCAATCCTCAATCTTCAATCATCAATACTCAATCTTCAATCCTGAATAATCAATCTCCAATCCTAGATCCTCAATCCCCACTCCTCAATCGTCAACCCTCAATCTTCATTCCTCATTCCCCAGTCCTCAACCCTCAATACTCAATCTTCAATCCTCAATCCTCAACAATCAATCCTTAATCCTCAATCCTGAATCTTCAATCCTCCATCCTCAATACCCAAACCTCAATCCTCAATCCTCAGTCCTCTGTCCTCAATCTTCAATCCTCAACGCTCAATCCTCAATCCTCAATTTTCAATCATCAATACTCAATCATCAATCCTCAATCCTCAATCCTCAAACTTCAATCCTCAATACTCAATCTTCAATCCTCAATCCTGATTTCTCAATTCTCAATCCTCAATCCTCAATCCTCAATCGTCAATCCTCAATCCCCAATCCTCAATTTTCAGTCCTCAATCCTCAATCCTCAATCCTCAATCGTCAATCCTCAATCCCCAATCCTCTATCTTCAATCCTCATTCCTCAATCCTCAATCCTCAATCCTCAATCCTCAATCCTCAAGTTTCAATCCTCAATCCTCAATATTCAACACACCACCCTCAACCATCAATCATCAATACTCAACCATCAATCCTCAATTCCCAATACTCAACAGAATATCCTGAATTCTTATTTTCCAATACTCAATCCACAATATTCAATAATCAAATCTCAATCCTCAAACATCAATTCTCAACACACAATCCTCAACACTCAGTCCTCTCTCTTCAATCCTCCATCCTCAATCCTGAATCCTCAAGAGTCAATCCTCAATCCTCGATCCTCAAACCTCACTTCTCAGTCCTCAAATCTCAATCCCGAATCCTCAACCCTGAATCCTCTATCTTCAGCCCTCAGTCCTCAGCAATCAATTGTCAATCATCAATCCTCAATAGAATATCCTCAATTCACAGTTTTCAATACTCAATCCTCAATATTCAATCTTCAAATATCAATCCACAAACATCAACTCTCATCACTCAGCACTCAACACTCAGTCCTCAATCTTCAATCCTCAATCCTCAATCCTCAAACTTCAATCCTAAATACTCAATCTTCAATCCTCAATCCTTAATACTCAATCCTCAATCGTCAATCCTCAATACTCAATCTTCAATCCACAATCTTCAATCCTCAATCGTCATTCCTCAATCCTTAATTCTCAATCCTCAATCCTCAGACCTCAGTCCTCAACTTTCAATCCTCAATACTCTACCTCCAATCCTCAATCCTCAACAATCAAGCCTTAATCCTCAATCCTGAATTTCAATCCTCCATCCTCAATACCCAAAACTCAATCTTCAATTCTCAATCCTCGATCCTCAGTCCTCAATTCTCAACCCTCAGTCCCCGTCCTCAATCCTCATCCCTCAGTCCTCAATCCTCAATCCTCAATCGTCAATCCTCAATCATCAATACTCAATCTTCAATCCTCAATCCTCAATCCTTGATCCTCAATCCTCAGTCGTCAATCCTCAATCCTCAATTTTCAATCATCAATACCCAATCTTCAATCCTCAATCCTCAATCCTCAATCCTCGATCCTCAATCTTCAATCCTCAATCCTCAATTCTCAATCCCCAGTCCTCAATCTTCAATCCTCAATGCTCAATAATCAGTCCTCAATCCTCAGTCCTCAATCCTCAATCCTCATTCCACAATCCTTAATCCTCAATCCTTAGTCATGAGTACTCTATCTTCAATACTCAATCCTCAATCCTCAATCCTAAAATCCTCAATCCTCACTCATCAATCCTCAATCCTCAATCCTCAATCCTCATCCTTCAATCCTCAATCCTCAATCTTCAATCTGCAATCCCCAATACTCAATCCTCAATCCTCAATCGTAAATTCTCAAACCCCAATGCTCTATCATCAATACTCAATCCTCAATCCTCAACCATTTATCCTCAATCCTCAACCTTCAATACTCAGTACTCAATCTTCAATCTCCAATCCTAGATACTCAATCCCCAATCCTCAATCGTTAATCCTCAATCTTCAATCCTCAATCCTCAATTCTCAATCCTCATTCCTCAATACTTAATACTCAATCCTCAATCCTCCGTCATCAATCCTCAATCTTCAACACTCAATCCTCAATCCACAATTCTCAATCCTCAATCCTCAATCCTCATTCCTCAAACCTCAATCCACAACCCTCAGTCCTCACCCTCAATTATCAATTCTCAATCCTCAATCCTCAATCCTCAATGTTCATCCTTAGTAATCAATCTCCTATCCTAGATCCTCAATCCCCAATACTCAATCCTTAATCCTCAACCTTCAATCCTCAATCTTCAATCCTCAATCTTCAATCCTCTATCTTCAATCCTCAGTGCTCAATACTCAATCCTCAATCCTCAGTGCTCAATCCTCAATCCTCAGTCCTCAATCCTGAATCCTCAATATACAAACCTCAATCCTCAACCGTCTGTCCTTGTCCTCAATCCAAAACCCTCAACCCTCAGCCCTCAATCTTCAATCATCAATACTCAATTTTCAATCCTCAATCCTCAATCTTCAATCCCCAACCCTCAATCCTCAATATTCAATGCACAACCCTCAACCATCAATCCTCAATACTCAACCACCAGTGCTCAATTCTCAATACTCAATAGAATATCCTGAATTCTCAGTTTTCAATACCCAATCCTCAATCTTCAATATTCAAGTCTCCATCCACAAACATCTATTCTCATCACACAATCCTCAACACTCAGTCCTCAATCTTCAATCCTCAATCCTCAATCCTGAATCTTCAATCCTCAATCCTCAACCCTCAATCCTCAATCCTCAATCCTCAATCCTCAATCCTCAATCTTCAATCCTCAATAATCAATCTCCAATCCTAGATACTCAATCCTCAATCTTCAATCCGCAGTAATCAATCTCCTATCCTAGATCCTCAATCCCCAATACTCAATCCTTAATCCTCAACCTTCAATCCTCAATCCCCAGCCCTCAATCTTCAATCCCCAATGCTCAATACTCAATCCTCAACCCACAGTCCTCAATCCTCAATCCTCAGTCCTCAATCCTCAACCCTCAATCCTCAGTCCTCAATCTTGAATCATCAATACTCAATTTTCAATCCTCAATCCTCAATCCTCAATCCCCAATCCTCAATCCTCAATATTCAATACACAACCCTCAACCATCAATACTCAATACTCAATCATCAATCCTCAATTCTCAATACTCATTAGAATATCCTGAATTCTCAGTTCTAATACTCAATCCTCAATCTTCAATCTTTAAGTCTCCATCCACAAACATCAATTCTCATCACTCAACCCTCAACACTCAGTCCTCAATCGCCAATCCTCAATCCTCAATACGCAATCTTCAATCCTCAATTCTCAATACTCAATAGAATATCCTGAATTCTCAGTTTTCAGTACTCAATACAAAATCTTCAATCTTCAAGTCTCCATACACAAACATCAATTCTCATCACTCAACCCTCAACACTCAGTCCACAATCGCCAATACTCAATCCTCAATCCTCAACCTTCAATGCTCAATACTCAATCTTCAATCCTCAATCCTCAATCCTCAATCCTCAATCCTCAATCCTCAATCATCAATTCTCAATACTCAATTCTCACTCTTCAATCCTCAATAATCAATCTCCAATCCTAGATCCTCAATCCCCAATCCTCAGTCCTTAATCCTCAATCTTCAATCCTCAATCCCCAGTCCTCAATTCTCAATCCTCAATACTCAATCTTCAGTCCTCAGTCCTCAATCCTTAATACTCAACCCTCAATCCTCAATATTCAACACACAACCCTCAACCATCAATTCTCAATACTCAACCATCAATCCTCAATTCTCAATACTCAATGGAATATCCTGAATTCTCATGTTTCAATACTCAATCCACAATATTCGATAATCAAATCTCAATCCTCAAACATCAATTCTCAACACTCAATCCTCAACACTCAGTCCTCTCTCTTCAATCCTCCATCCTCAATCCTCTATCTTCAAGCGTCAATCCCCAATCCTCAATCCTCATCCCTCAATCCTCGGACCTCAAACCTCAATTCTGAATCCACAATCCTGAATGCTCAATCTTCATCCCTCAGTCCGCAACAATCAATTGTCAATCCTCAATCCTCAATAGAATATCCTCAATTCACAGTTTTCAATTCTCAATCCCTAATCTTCAATCTTCAAATTTCAATCCCCAAACATCAATTCTCAACACTCAACCCTCAACAGTCACTCCTCAATCTTCAATCCTCAATCCTGAATCCTCAAACTTCAATCCTCAATACTCAATCTTCAATACTCAATCCTCAATTCGCATTACTCATCCCTCAACACTCAGTCCTCAATCTTCAATCCTCAATCCTCAATCCTCAATCCTCAATCTTCAATCCTCAATACTCAATCTTCTATCCTCAGTCCTCAATCCTCAATCCTCAATCCTCAATCCTCAATATTCAACACACAACCCTCAACCATCAATTCTCAATACTCAACAATCAATCGTCAAATCTCAATACTCAATTGAATATCCGGAATTCTCATGGTTCAATACTCAATCCACAATATTCAATAATCAAATCTCAGTCCTCAAAAATCAATTCTCAACACTCAATCCTCAACACTCAGTCCTCTCTCTTCAATCCTCCATCCTCAATCCTCTATCCTCAAGCGTCAATCCTCAATCGTCAATCCCCATCCCTCAATCCTCAGACCTCAAACCTCAATTCCGAATCCTCAATCCTGAATGCTCAATCTTCATCCCTCAGTCCGCAACAATCAGTTGCCAATGCTCAATGCTCACTAGAATATCATCAATTCACAGTTTTCGATACTCAATCCCCCATCTTCAATCTTCAAATCTCATTCCACAAACATCAACTCTCGTCACTCTACCCTCAACACTCAGTCCTCAATCTCCAATCCTCAATCCTCAATCCTCAAACTTCAATACTCAGTACTCAATCTTCAATCCTCAATCCTCAATTCTCAATTCCCAATCCTCAATCCTCAATCCTCAATCGTCAATCCTCAATCCCCAATCCTCAATCTTCGGTCCTCAATCCTGAATCCTCAACCCTCAATCGTCAATCCTCAATCCCCAATCCTCAACCTTCAATCCTCAATCCTCAATCCTCAATCCTCAATCCTCAATCCTCAATCCTCAATCCTCAATCTTCAATCCTCAAAACTCAAACTTCAATCCTCAATCCTCAATACCGAATCCCCAGGCCTCAGTCTTCAATCCTCAATCCTCGATCCTCAATCCTCATTCTTCAATCCTCAATCCTCAATCCTCAATCTGCAATCCTCAATGCTCAATCCTCAATCCTCAATCGTCAATCCTCAAACCCCAACCCTCCATCATCAATACTCAATCCTCAATCCTCAATCATCAATCCTCTATCCTCAATTCTCACTCTTCAATCCTCAATAATCAATCTCCAATCCTAGATCCTCAATACCCAGTCCTCAATCCTCAGTCCTCAATCCTCAACCCTCAATCCTCAGTCCTCAATCTTCAATCATCAATACTCAATTTTCAATCCTCAATCCTCAATCCTCAATCCCCAATCCTCAATCCTCAATATTCAATACACAACCCTCAACCATCAATACTCAATACTCAATCATCAATCCTCAATTCTCAATACTCATTAGAATATCCTGAATTCTCAGTTCTAATACTCAATCCTCAATCTTCAATCTTTAAGTCTCCATCCACAAACATCAATTCTCATCACTCAACCCTCAACACTCAGTCCTCAATCGCCAATCCTCAATCCTCAATACTCAATCTTCAATCCTCAATTCTCAATACTCAATAGAATATCCTGAATTCTCAGTTTTCAGTACTCAATACAAAATCTTCAATCTTCAAGTCTCCATACACAAACATCAATTCTCATCACTCAACCCTCAACACTCAGTCCACAATCGCCAATACTCAATCCTCAATCCTCAACCTTCAATGCTCAATACTCAATCTTCAATCCTCAATCCTCAATCCTCAATCCTCAATCCTCAATCCTCAATCATCAATTCTCAATACTCAATTCTCACTCTTCAATCCTCAATAATCAATCTCCAATCCTAGATCCTCAATCCCCAATCCTCAGTCCTTAATCCTCAATCTTCAATCCTCAATCCCCAGTCCTCAATTCTCAATCCTCAATACTCAATCTTCAGTCCTCAGTCCTCAATCCTTAATACTCAACCCTCAATCCTCAATATTCAACACACAACCCTCAACCATCAATTCTCAATACTCAACCATCAATCCTCAATTCTCAATACTCAATGGAATATCCTGAATTCTCATGTTTCAATACTCAATCCACAATATTCGATAATCAAATCTCAATCCTCAAACATCAATTCTCAACACTCAATCCTCAACACTCAGTCCTCTCTCTTCAATCCTCCATCCTCAATCCTCTATCTTCAAGCGTCAATCCCCAATCCTCAATCCTCATCCCTCAATCCTCGGACCTCAAACCTCAATTCTGAATCCACAATCCTGAATGCTCAATCTTCATCCCTCAGTCCGCAACAATCAATTGTCAATCCTCAATCCTCAATAGAATATCCTCAATTCACAGTTTTCAATTCTCAATCCCTAATCTTCAATCTTCAAATTTCAATCCCCAAACATCAATTCTCAACACTCAACCCTCAACAGTCACTCCTCAATCTTCAATCCTCAATCCTGAATCCTCAAACTTCAATCCTCAATACTCAATCTTCAATACTCAATCCTCAATTCGCATTACTCATCCCTCAACACTCAGTCCTCAATCTTCAATCCTCAATCCTCAATCCTCAATCCTCAATCTTCAATCCTCAATACTCAATCTTCTATCCTCAGTCCTCAATCCTCAATCCTCAATCCTCAATCCTCAATATTCAACACACAACCCTCAACCATCAATTCTCAATACTCAACAATCAATCGTCAAATCTCAATACTCAATTGAATATCCGGAATTCTCATGGTTCAATACTCAATCCACAATATTCAATAATCAAATCTCAGTCCTCAAAAATCAATTCTCAACACTCAATCCTCAACACTCAGTCCTCTCTCTTCAATCCTCCATCCTCAATCCTCTATCCTCAAGCGTCAATCCTCAATCGTCAATCCCCATCCCTCAATCCTCAGACCTCAAACCTCAATTCCGAATCCTCAATCCTGAATGCTCAATCTTCATCCCTCAGTCCGCAACAATCAGTTGCCAATGCTCAATGCTCACTAGAATATCATCAATTCACAGTTTTCGATACTCAATCCCCCATCTTCAATCTTCAAATCTCATTCCACAAACATCAACTCTCGTCACTCTACCCTCAACACTCAGTCCTCAATCTCCAATCCTCAATCCTCAATCCTCAAACTTCAATACTCAGTACTCAATCTTCAATCCTCAATCCTCAATTCTCAATTCCCAATCCTCAATCCTCAATCCTCAATCGTCAATCCTCAATCCCCAATCCTCAATCTTCGGTCCTCAATCCTGAATCCTCAACCCTCAATCGTCAATCCTCAATCCCCAATCCTCAACCTTCAATCCTCAATCCTCAATCCTCAATCCTCAATCCTCAATCCTCAATCCTCAATCCTCAATCTTCAATCCTCAAAACTCAAACTTCAATCCTCAATCCTCAATACCGAATCCCCAGGCCTCAGTCTTCAATCCTCAATCCTCGATCCTCAATCCTCATTCTTCAATCCTCAATCCTCAATCCTCAATCTGCAATCCTCAATGCTCAATCCTCAATCCTCAATCGTCAATCCTCAAACCCCAACCCTCCATCATCAATACTCAATCCTCAATCCTCAATCATCAATCCTCTATCCTCAATTCTCACTCTTCAATCCTCAATAATCAATCTCCAATCCTAGATCCTCAATACCCAGTCCTCAATCCTCAGTCCTCAATCCTCAACCCTCAATCCTCAGTCCTCAATCTTCAATCATCAATACTCAATTTTCAATCCTCAATCCTCAATCCTCAATCCCCAATCCTCAATCCTCAATATTCAATACACAACCCTCAACCATCAATACTCAATACTCAATCATCAATCCTCAATTCTCAATACTCATTAGAATATCCTGAATTCTCAGTTCTCAATACTCAATCCTCAATCTTCAATCTTCAAGTCTCCATCCACAAACATCAATTCTCATCACTCAACCCTCAACACTCAGTCCTCAATCGCCAATCCTCAATCCTCAATACTCAATCTTCAATCCTCAATTCTCAATACTCAATAGAATATCCTGAATTCTCAGTTTTCAGTACTCAATACAAAATCTTCAATCTTCAAGTCTCCATACACAAACATCAATTCTCATCACTCAACCCTCAACACTCAGTCCACAATCGCCAATACTCAATCCTCAATCCTCAACCTTCAATGCTCAATACTCAATCTTCAATCCTCAATCCTCAATCCTCAATCCTCAATCCTCAATCCTCAATCATCAATCCTCAATACTCAATTCTCACTCTTCAATCCTCAATAATCAATCTCCAATCCTAGATCCTCAATCCCCAATCCTCAGTCCTTAATCCTCAATCTTCAATCCTCAATCCCCAGTCCTCAATTCTCAATCCTCAATACTCAATCTTCAATCCTCAGTCCTCAATCCTTAATACTCAACCCTCAATCCTCAATATTCAACACACAACCCTCAACCATCAATTCTCAATACTCAACCATCAATCCTCAATTCTCAATACTCAATGGAATATCCTGAATTCTCATGTTTCAATACTCAATCCACAATATTCGATAATCAAATCTCAATCCTCAAACATCAATTCTCAACACTCAATCCTCAACACTCAGTCCTCTCTCTTCAATCCTCCATCCTCAATCCTCTATCTTCAAGCGTCAATCCCCAATCCTCAATCCTCATCCCTCAATCCTCGGACCTCAAACCTCAATTCTGAATCCACAATCCTGAATGCTCAATCTTCATCCCTCAGTCCGCAACAATCAATTGTCAATCCTCAATCCTCAATTGAATATCCTCAATTCACAGTTTTCAATTCTCAATCCCTAATCTTCAATCTTCAAATTTCAATCCACAAACATCAATTCTCAACACTCAACCCTCAACAGTCACTCCTCAATCTTCAATCCTCAATCCTGAATCCTCAAACTTCAATCCTCAATACTCAATCTTCAATACTCAATCCTCAATTCTCATTACTCATCCCTCAACACTCAGTCCTCAATCTTCAATCCTCAATCCTCAATCCTCAATCCTCAATCTTCAATCCTCAATACTCAATCTTCTATCCTCAGTCCTCAATCCTCAATCCTCAATCCTCAATCCTCAATATTCAACACACAACCCTCAACCATCAATTCTCAATACTCAACAATCAATCGTCAAATCTCAATACTCAATTGAATATCCGGAATTCTCATGGTTCAATACTCAATCCACAATATTCAATAATCAAATCTCAGTCCTCAAAAATCAATTCTCAACACTCAATCCTCAACACTCAGTCCTCTCTCTTCAATCCTCCATCCTCAATCGTCTATCCTCAAGCGTCAATCCTCAATCGTCAATCCCCATCCCTCAATCCTCAGACCTCAAACCTCAATTCCGAATCCTCAATCCTGAATGCTCAATCTTCATCCCTCAGTCCGCAACAATCAGTTGCCAATGCTCAATGCTCACTAGAATATCGTCAATTCACAGTTTTCGATACTCAATCCCCCATCTTCAATCTTCAAATCTCATTCCACAAACATCAACTCTCGTCACTCTACCCTCAACACTCAGTCCTCAATCTCCAATCCTCAATCCTCAATCCTCAAACTTCAATACTCAGTACTCAGTCTTCAATCCTCAATCCTCAATTCTCAATTCCCAATCCTCAATCCTCAATCCTCAATCGTCAATCCTCAATCCCCAATCCTCAATCTTCAGTCCTCAATCCTGAATCCTCAACCCTCAATCGTCAATCCTCAATCCCCAATCCTCAATCTTCAATCCTCAATCCTCAATCCTCAATCCTCAATCCTCAATCCTCAATCCTCAATCCTCAATCTTCAATCCTCAAAACTCAAACTTCAATCCTCAATCCTCAATACCGAATCCCCAGGCCTCAGTCTCCAATCCTCAATCCTCGATCCTCAATCCTCATTCTTCAATCCTCAATCCTCAATCCTCAATCTGCAATCCTCAATGCTCAATCCTCAATCCTCAATCGTCAATCCTCAAACCCCAACCCTCCATCATCAATACTCAATCCTCAATCCTCAATCATCAATCCTCTATCCTCAATTCTCACTCTTCAATCCTCAATAATCAATCTCCAATCCTAGATCCTCAATACCCAGTCCTCAATCCTCAACACTCAGTCCTCAATCTCCAATCCTCAATCCTCAATTTTCAATCATCAATACCCAATCTTCAATCCTCAATCCTCAATCCTCAATCCTCGATCCTCAATCTTCAATCCTCAATCCTCAATTCTCAATCCCCAGTCCTCAATCTTCAAACCTCAATGCTCAATAATCAGTCCTCAATCCTCAGTCCTCAATCCTCAATCCTCATTCCACAATCCTTAATCCTCAATCCTTAGTCATGAGTACTCTATCTTCAATACTCAATCCTCAATCCTCAATCCTAAAATCCTCAATCCTCACTCATCAATCCTCAATCCTCAATCCTCAATCCTCATCCTTCAATCCTCAATCCTCAATCTTCAATCTGCAATCCCCAATACTCAATCCTCAATCCTCAATCGTAAATTCTCAAACCCCAATGCTCTATCATCAATACTCAATCCTCAATCCTCAACCATTTATCCTCAATCCTCAACCTTCAA
This sequence comes from Calliopsis andreniformis, assembly GCF_051401765.1. Lineage (NCBI taxonomy): Eukaryota > Metazoa > Arthropoda > Insecta > Hymenoptera > Andrenidae > Calliopsis > Calliopsis andreniformis. Next base: position 1,851,244 of record NW_027480509.1, on the reverse strand, counting down.
TACTCAGTACTCAATCTTCAATCTCCAATCCTAGATACTCAATCCCCAATCCTCAATCGTTAATCCTCAATCTTCAATCCTCAATCCTCAATTCTCAATCCTCATTCCTCAATACTTAATACTCAATCCTCAATCCTCCGTCATCAATCCTCAATCTTCAACACTCAATCCTCAATCCACAATTCTCAATCCTCAATCCTCAATCCTCATTCCTCAAACCTCAATCCACAACCCTCAGTCCTCACCCTCAATTATCAATTCTCAATCCTCAATCCTCAATCCTCAATGTTCATCCTCAGTAATCAATCTCCTATGCTAGATCCTCAATCCCCAATACTCAATCCTTAATCCTCAACCTTCAATCCTCAATCTTCAATCCTCAATCTTCAATCCTCTATCTTCAATCCTCAGTGCTCAATACTCAATCCTCAATCCTCAGTGCTCAATCCTCAATCCTCAGTCCTCAATCCTGAATCCTCAATATACAAACCTCAATCCTCAACCGTCTGTCCTTGTCCTCAATCCAAAACCCTCAACCCTCAGCCCTCAATCTTCAATCATCAATACTCAATTTTCAATCCTCAATCCTCAATCTTCAATCCCCAACGCTCAATCCTCAATATTCAATGCACAACCCTCAACCATCAATCCTCAATACTCAACCACCAATGCTCAATTCTCAATACTCAATAGAATATCCTGAATTCTCAGTTTTCAATACCCAATCCTCAATCTTCAATATTCAAGTCTCCATCCACAAACATCTATTCTCATCACTCAACCCTCAACACTCAGTCCTCAATCTTCAATCCTCAATCCTCAATCCTCAATCTTCAATTCTCAATACCCAATCTTCAATCGTCACTTGCCAATTCTCAATCCTCAATCTTCAATCCTCAGTCATCAATGCTCAATCTTCAATACTCAATCCTCAATCCTCAATCCTCATTCCACAATCCTCAATCCTCTATCCTCATTCCTCAAACCGCAATCCTCAACCTTCAGTCCTCATCCTCCATCCTCAATCCTCAATCCTCAGTCCTCATTCCTCAAACCTCAATCCTCAACCCTCAGTCCTCATCCTCAATTCTCAATTCTCAATCCTCAATCCTCAATTCTCAATCTTCAATCCTCAATAATCAATCTCCAATCCTAGATCCTCAATACCCAATCCTCAGTCCTTAATCCTCAATCTTCAATCCTCAATTCCCAGTCCTCAATCTTCAATCCTCAATGCTCAACCGTCAATCCTCAATCCTCAGTCCACAATCCTCAATCCTCAAACCTCAATCCTCAACCGTCAGGCCTCGTCATCAATCCAAAACCCTCAACACTCAGCCCTCAATCTTCAATCGTCAATACTCAATTTTCAATCCTCAATCCTCAATCCTCAATCCCCAATCCTCATTCCTCAATATTCAATGCACAACCCTCGACCATCAATCCTCAATACTCAACCACCAATGCTCAATTCTCAATACTCAATAGAATATCCTGAATTCTCAGTTTTCAATACCCAATCCTCAATCTTCAATATTCAAGTCTCCATTCACAAACATCTATTCTCATCACTCAACCCTCAACACTCAGTCCTCAATCTTCAATCCTCAATCCTCAATCCTCAATCTTCAATCCTCAATACCCAATCTTCAATCCTCAATTGCCAATTCTCAATCCTCAATCTTCAATCCTCAGTCATCAATGCTCAATCTTCAATACTCAATCCTCAATCCTCAATCCTCAATCCTCAATCCTCATTCCTCAAACCGCAATCCTCAACCCTCAGAGCTCATCCTCCATCCTCAATCCTCAATCCTCAATCCTCAATATTCAATCCTCAATCCTCAATCCTCAACCCTCAGTCCTCACCCTCAATTCTCAATTCTCAATCCTCCATCCTCAATTCTCAATCTTCAATCCTCAATAATCAATCTCCAATCCTAGATCCTCAATCCCCAATCCTCAGTCCTTAATCCTCAATCTTCAATCCTCAATTCCCAGTCCTCAATCTTCAATCCTCAATGCTCAATCGTCAATCCTCAATCCTCAGTCCACAATCCTCAATCCTCAAACCTCAATCCTCAACCGTCAGGCCTCGTTATCAATCCTCAACCCTCAATCCTCAATCCTCAATCTTCAATCGTCAATACACAATCTTCAATCCTCAATCCTCAATCCTCAATCCTCAATCCTCAATCCTCAACACTCAGTCCTCTCTCTTCAATCCTCCATCCTCAATCCTCAATCCTCAAGTGTCAATCCTCCATCCTCAATCCTCAAACCTCAATTCTCAGTCCTCAAACCTCAATCCCGAATCCTCAACCCTGAATCCTCAATCTTCAGCCCTCAGTCCTCAACAATCAATTGTCAATCCTCAAACCTCAATAGAATATCCTCAATTCACAGTTTTCAAAACTCACTAACCATTCTTCAACCTTCAAATCTCAATCCACAAACATCAATTCTCATCACTCAACCCTCAACACTCAGTCCTCAACTTTCAATCCTCAATCCTCAACCCACAATCGTCAATCCTCAATCCCCAATCCTCTATCGTCAATCCTCAATCCTCAATCCTCAATCCTCAATCCTCAATCCTCTATCTTCAATCCACAATACTCAATATTCATTCTTCAATCCTCAATCCTCAATCCTCAATCCTCAATCCGCAATCCTCAATCTTCAATCCTCAATACTCAATCTTCAATCCTCAATCCTCAATCCTGAAATCCTGAACCCTCCATATTCAACACACAACCCTCAACCTTCAATCCTCAATACTCAACCGTCAATCCTCAATTCTCAATACTCAATAGAATATCCTGAATTCTCAGTTTTCAATACTGAATCCTCAATCGTCAATCTTCAAGTCTCCATCCACAAACATCAATTCTCACCACTCAACCCTCAACACTCAGTCCTCAATCGTCAATAGTCAATCCTCAATCCTCAATCTTCAATCCTCAGTAATCAATTTCATATCCTAGACCCTCGATCCCAATACTCAATCCTTAATCCTCAACCTTCAATCCTCACTCCCCAGTCTTCAAACTTCAATCCTCAATGCTCAATACTCAATCCTCAACCGTCAGTCCTCGTCCTCAATCCTGAACCTTCAATCCTCAAACATTAATCCTCAACACTCAATCCTCAACACTCAGTCCTCTCTCTTCAATCCTCCATTCTCAACCCTCAATCCTCAAGAGTCAATCCTCAATCCTCAATCCTCAAACCTCAATTCTCAGTCCTCAAACCTCAATCCCGAATAATCGACACTGAATCCTCAATCCTCAAACATCAATCCACAATCCTCAATCCTCAATCCTCATTCTTCAATCCTCAATCCTCAATCCGAAAATCCTCAATCCTCAATATTCAGCACACAACACTCAACCACCAAACCTCAATACTCAACCATCAATGCTCAATTCTCAATACTCAATAGAATATCCTGAATTCTCAGTTTTCAATACCCAATCCTCAATCTTCAATATTCAAGTCTCCATCCACAAACATCTATTCTCATCACTCAACCCTCAACACTCTGTCCTCAATCTTCAATCCTCAATCCTCAATCCTCAATCATCAATCCTCTATCCCCAATTCTCACTCTTCAATCCTCAATAATCAATCTCCAATCCTAGATCCTCAATACCCAGTCCTCAATCCTTAATCCTCAATCTTCAATCCTCAATCCCCAGTCCTCAATTCTCAATCCTCAATACTCAATCCTCAATCCTCATTCCTCAATCCTTAATCCTCAATCCTCAGTCATGAATACTCAATCCTCAATACTCAATCCTCAATCCTCAATCCTCAATCCTCAATCCTCACTCATCAATCCTCAATCCTCAATCCTCAATCCTCATCCTTCAATCCTCAATCCTCAATCCTCAATCTGCAATCCCCAATACTCAATCCTCAATCCTCAATCGTAAATTCTCAAACCCCAATGCTCTATCATCAATACTCAATCCTCAATCCTCAACCATTTATCCTCAATCCTCAATCTTCAATACTCAGTACTCAATCTTCAATCTCCAATCCTAGATCCTCAATCCCCAATCCTCAATCGTTAATCCTCAATCTTCAATCCTCAATCCTCAATTCTCAATCCTCAATCCTCAATACTTAATAATCAATCCTCAATCCTCCGTCATCAATCCTCAATCTTCAATACTCAATCCTCAATCCTCAATTCTCAATCCTCAATCCTCAATCCTCATTCCTCAAACCTCAATCCACAACCCTCAGTCCTCGTCCTCAATTATCAATTCTCAATCCTCAATCCTCAATCCTCAATAGTCATCCTCAGTAATCAAACTCCTATCATAGATCCTCAATCCCCAATACTCAATCCTTAATCCTCAACCTTCAATCCTCAACATTCAATCCTCAATCTTCAGTCCTCAATGCTCAATTCTCAATCCTCAATCCTCAGTGCTCAATCCTCAATCCTCAGTCCTGAATCCTGAATCCTCAATATTCAAACCTCAATCCTCAACCGTCAGTCCTTGTCCTCAATACAAAACCCTCAACCCTCAGCCCTCAATCTTCAATCATCGATACTCAATTTTCAATCCTCAATCCTCAATCTTCAATCCCCAACCCTCAATCCTCAATATTCAATGCACAACCCTCAACCATCAATCCTCAATACTCAACCACCAATGCTCAATTCTCAATACTCAATAGAATATCCTGAATTCTCAGTTTTCAATACCCAATCCTCAATCTTCAATATTCATGTCTCCATCCACAAACATCTATTCTCATCACTCAACCCTCAACACTCAGTCCTCAATCTTCAATCCTCAATCCTCAATCCTCAATCTTCAATCCTCAATACCCAATCTTCAATCCTCAATTGCCAATTCTCAATCCTCAATCTTCAATCCTCAGTCATCAATGCTCAATCTTCAATACTCAATCCTCAATCCTCAATCCTCAATCCTCAATCCTCAATCCTCATTCCTCAAACCGCAATCCTCAACCCTCAGAGCTCATCCTCCATCCTCAATCCTCAATCCTCAATCCTCAATATTCAATCCTCAATCCTCAATATTCAATCCTCAATCCTCAATCCTCAACCCTCAGTCCTCACCCTCAATTCTCAATTCTCAATCCTCCATCCTCAATTCTCAATCTTCAATCCTCAATAATCAATCTCCAATCCTAGATCCTCAATCCCCAATCCTCAGTCCTTAATCCTCAATCTTCAATCCTCAATTCCCAGTCCTCAATCTTCAATCCTCAATGCTCAATCGTCAATCCTCAATCCTCAGTCCACAATCCTCAATCCTCAAACCTCAATCCTCAACCGTCAGGCCTCGTTATCAATCCTCAACCCTCAATCCTCAATCCTCAATCTTCAATCGTCAATACACAATCTTCAATCCTCAATCCTCAATCCTCAATCCTCAATCCTCAATCCTCAACACTCAGTCCTCTCTCTTCAATCCTCCATCCTCAATCCTCAATCCTCAAGTGTCAATCCTCCATCCTCAATCCTCAAACCTCAATTCTCAGTCCTCAAACCTCAATCCCGAATCCTCAACCCTGAATCCTCAATCTTCAGCCCTCAGTCCTCAACAATCAATTGTCAATCCTCAAACCTCAATAGAATATCCTCAATTCACAGTTTTCAAAACTCACTAACCATTCTTCAACCTTCAAATCTCAATCCACAAACATCAATTCTCATCACTCAACCCTCAACACTCAGTCCTCAACTTTCAATCCTCAATCCTCAACCCACAATCGTCAATCCTCAATCCCCAATCCTCTATCGTCAATCCTCAATCCTCAATCCTCAATCCTCAATCCTCAATCCTCTATCTTCAATCCACAATACTCAATATTCATTCTTCAATCCTCAATCCTCAATCCTCAATCCTCAATCCGCAATCCTCAATCTTCAATCCTCAATACTCAATCTTCAATCCTCAATCCTCAATCCTGAAATCCTGAACCCTCCATATTCAACACACAACCCTCAACCTTCAATCCTCAATACTCAACCGTCAATCCTCAATTCTCAATACTCAATAGAATATCCTGAATTCTCAGTTTTCAATACTGAATCCTCAATCGTCAATCTTCAAGTCTCCATCCACAAACATCAATTCTCACCACTCAACCCTCAACACTCAGTCCTCAATCGTCAATAGTCAATCCTCAATCCTCAATCTTCAATCCTCAGTAATCAATTTCATATCCTAGACCCTCGATCCCAATACTCAATCCTTAATCCTCAACCTTCAATCCTCACTCCCCAGTCTTCAAACTTCAATCCTCAATGCTCAATACTCAATCCTCAACCGTCAGTCCTCGTCCTCAATCCTGAACCTTCAATCCTCAAACATTAATCCTCAACACTCAATCCTCAACACTCAGTCCTCTCTCTTCAATCCTCCATTCTCAACCCTCAATCCTCAAGAGTCAATCCTCAATCCTCAATCCTCAAACCTCAATTCTCAGTCCTCAAACCTCAATCCCGAATAATCGACACTGAATCCTCAATCCTCAAACATCAATCCACAATCCTCAATCCTCAATCCTCATTCTTCAATCCTCAATCCTCAATCCGAAAATCCTCAATCCTCAATATTCAGCACACAACACTCAACCACCAAACCTCAATACTCAACCATCAATGCTCAATTCTCAATACTCAATAGAATATCCTGAATTCTCAGTTTTCAATACCCAATCCTCAATCTTCAATATTCAAGTCTCCATCCACAAACATCTATTCTCATCACTCAACCCTCAACACTCTGTCCTCAATCTTCAATCCTCAATCCTCAATCCTCAATCATCAATCCTCTATCCCCAATTCTCACTCTTCAATCCTCAATAATCAATCTCCAATCCTAGATCCTCAATACCCAGTCCTCAATCCTTAATCCTCAATCTTCAATCCTCAATCCCCAGTCCTCAATTCTCAATCCTCAATACTCAATCCTCAATCCTCATTCCTCAATCCTTAATCCTCAATCCTCAGTCATGAATACTCAATCCTCAATACTCAATCCTCAATCCTCAATCCTCAATCCTCAATCCTCACTCATCAATCCTCAATCCTCAATCCTCAATCCTCATCCTTCAATCCTCAATCCTCAATCCTCAATCTGCAATCCCCAATACTCAATCCTCAATCCTCAATCGTAAATTCTCAAACCCCAATGCTCTATCATCAATACTCAATCCTCAATCCTCAACCATTTATCCTCAATCCTCAATCTTCAATACTCAGTACTCAATCTTGAATCTCCAATCCTAGATCCTCAATCCCCAATCCTCAATCGTTAATCCTCAATCTTCAATCCTCAATCCTCAATTCTCAATCCTCAATCCTCAATACTTAATAATCAATCCTCAATCCTCCGTCATCAATCCTCAATCTTCAATACTCAATCCTCAATCCTCAATTCTCAATCCTCAATCCTCAATCCTCATTCCTCAAACCTCAATCCACAACCCTCAGTCCTCGTCCTCAATTATCAATTCTCAATCCTCAATCCTCAATCCTCAATAGTCATCCTCAGTAATCAAACTCCTATCATAGATCCTCAATCCCCAATACTCAATCCTTAATCCTCAACCTTCAATCCTCAACATTCAATCCTCAATCTTCAGTCCTCAATGCTCAATTCTCAATCCTCAATCCTCAGTGCTCAATCCTCAATCCTCAGTCCTGAATCCTGAATCCTCAATATTCAAACCTCAATCCTCAACCGTCAGTCCTTGTCCTCAATACAAAACCCTCAACCCTCAGCCCTCAATCTTCAATCATCGATACTCAATTTTCAATCCTCAATCCTCAATCTTCAATCCCCAACCCTCAATCCTCAATATTCAATGCACAACCCTCAACCATCAATCCTCAATACTCAACCACCAATGCTCAATTCTCAATACTCAATAGAATATCCTGAATTCTCAGTTTTCAATACCCAATCCTCAATCTTCAATATTCATGTCTCCATCCACAAACATCTATTCTCATCACTCAACCCTCAACACTCAGTCCTCAATCTTCAATCCTCAATCCTCAATCCTCAATCTTCAATTCTCAATACCCAATCTTCAATCCTCAATTGCCAATTCTCAATCCTCAATCTTCAATCCTCAGTCATCAATGCTCAATCTTCAATACTCAATCCTCAATCCTCAATCCTCATTCCACAATCCTCAATCCTCAATCCTCATTCCTCAAACCGCAATCCTCAACCCTCAGTCCTCATCCTCCATCCTCAATCCTCAATCCTCAGTCGTCAATCCTCAATCCTCAATTTTCAATCATCAATACCCAATCTTCAGTCCTCAATCCTCAATCCTCAATCCTCGATCCTCAATCTTCAATCCTCAATCCTCAATTCTCAATCCCCAGTCCTCAATCTTCAATCCTCAATGCTCAATAATCAGTCCTCAATCCTCAGTCCTCAATCCTCAATCCTCATTCCTCAATCCTTAATCCTCAATCCTTAGTCATGAATACTCTATCTTCAATACTCAATCCTCAATCCTCAATCCTAAAATCCTCAATCCTCACTCATCAATCCTCAATCCTCAATCCTCAATACTCATCCTTCAATCCTCAATCCTCAATCCTCAATCTGCAATCCCCAATACTCAATCCTCAATCCTCAATCGTAAATTCTCAAACCCCAATGCTCTATCATCAATACTCAATCCTCAATCCTCAACCATTTATCCTCAATCCTCAACCTTCAATACTCAGTACTCAATCTTCAATCTCCAATCCTAGATACTCAATCCCCAATCCTCAATCGTTAATCCTCAATCTTCAATCCTCAATCCTCAATTCTCAATCCTCAATCCTCAATACTTAATACTCAATCCTCAATCCTCCGTCATCAATCCTCAATCTTCAATACTCAATCCTCAATCCACAATTCTCAATCCTCAATCCTCAATCCTCATTCCTCAAACCTCAATCCACAACCCTCAGTCCTCATCCTCAATTATCAATTCTCAATCCTCAATCCTCAATCCTCAAACCTCAATATTCATCCTCAGAAATCAATCTCCTATCCTAGATCCTCAATCCCCAATACTCAATCCTTAATCCTCAACCTTCAATCCTCAATCTTCAATCCTCAATCTTCAATCCTCAATGCTCAATACTCAATCCTCAATCCTCAGTGCTCAATCCTCAATCCTCAGTCCTCAATCCTGAATCCTCAATATACAAACATCAATCCTCAACGGTCTGTCCTTGTCCTCAATCCAAAACCCTCAACCCTCAGCCCTCAATCTTCAATCATCAATACTCAATTTTCAATCCTCAATCCTCAATCTTCAATCCCCAACCCTCAATCCTCAATATTCAATGCACAACCCTCAACCATCAATCCTCAATACTCAACCACCAGTGCTCAATTCTCAATACTCAATAGAATATCCTGAATTCTCAGTTTTCAATACCCAATCCTCAATCTTCAATATTCAAGTCTCCATACACAAACATCAATTCTCATCACTCAACCCTCAACACTCAGTCCACAATCGCCAATACTCAATCCTCAATCCTCAACCTTCAATGCTCAATACTCAATCTTCAATCCTCAATCCTCAATCCTCAATCCTCAATCCTCAATCCTCAATCATCAATCCTCAATACTCAATTCTCACTCTTCAATCCTCAATAATCAATCTCCAATCCTAGATCCTCAATCCCCAATCCTCAGTCCTTAATCCTCAATCTTCAATCCTCAATCCCCAGTCCTCAATTCTCAATCCTCAATACTCAATCTTCAATCCTCAGTCCTCAATCCTTAATACTCAACCCTCAATCCTCAATATTCAACACACAACCCTCAACCATCAATTCTCAATACTCAACCATCAATCCTCAATTCTCAATACTCAATGGAATATCCTGAATTCTCATGTTTCAATACTCAATCCACAATATTCGATAATCAAACCTCAATCCTCAAACATCAATTCTCAACACTCAATCCTCAACACTCAGTCCTCTCTCTTCAATCCTCCATCCTCAATCCTCTATCTTCAAGCGTCAATCCCCAATCCTCAATCCTCATCCCTCAATCCTCGGACCTCAAACCTCAATTCTGAATCCACAATCCTGAATGCTCAATCTTCATCCCTCAGTCCGCAACAATCAATTGTCAATCCTCAATCCTCAATTGAATATCCTCAATTCACAGTCTTCAATTCTCAATCCCTAATCTTCAATCTTCAAATCTCATTCCACAAACATCAACTCTCGTCACTCTACCCTCAACACTCAGTCCTCACTCTCCAATCCTCAATCCTCAATCCTCAAACTTCAATACTCAATACTCAATCTTCAATCCTCAATCCTCAATTCTCAATTCCCAATCCTCAATCCTCAATCCTCAATCGTCAATCCTCAATCCCCAACCATCAATCTTCAGTCCTCAGTCCTGAATCCTCAACCCTCAATCGTCAATCCTCAATCCCCAATCCTCAATCTTCAATCCTCAATCCTCAATCCTCAATCCTCAATCCTCAATCCTCAATCCTCAATCCTCAATCTTCAATCCTCAAAACTCAAACTTCAATCCTCAATCCTCAATACCGAATCCCCAGGCCTCAGTCTTCAATCCTCAATCCTCGATCCTCGATCCTCATTCTTCAATCCTCAATCCTCAATCCTCAATCTGCAATCCTCAATGCTCAATCCTCAATCCTCAATCGTCAATCCTCAAACCCCAACCCTCCATCATCAATACTCAATCCTCAATCCTCAATCATCAATCCTCTATCCTCAATTCTCACTCTTCAATCCTCAATAATCAATCTCCAATCCTAGATCCTCAATACCCAGTCCTCAATCCTTAATCCTCAATCTTCAATCCTCAATCCCCAGTCCTCAATTCTCAATCCTCAATACTCAATCTTCAATCCTCAGTCCTCAATCCTTAATACTCAACCCTCAATCCTCAATATTCAACACACAACCCTCAACCATCAATTCTCAATACTCAAGCATCAATCCTCAACTCTCAATACTCAATGGTATATCCTGAATTCTCATGTTTCAATACTCAATCCACAATATTCGATAATCAAATCACAATCCTCAAACATCAATTCTCAACACTTAATCCTCAACACTCAGTCCTCTCTCTTCAATCCTCCATCCTCAATCCTCTATCTTCAAGCGTCAATCCCCAATCCTCAATCCTCATCCCTCAATCCTCAGACCTCAAACCTCAATTCCGAATCCTCAATCCTGAATGCTCGATCTTCATCCCAAAGTCCGCAACAATCAGTTGCCAATCCTCAATGCTCACTAGAATGTCATCAATTCACAGTTTTCGATACTCAATCCCCCATCTTCAGTCTTCAAATCTCAATCCACAAACATCAACCCTCGTCACTCTACCCTCAACACTCAGTCCTCAATCTCCAATCCTCAATCCTCAATCCTCAAACTTCAATACTCAATACTCAATCTTCAACCCTCAATCCTCAATTCTCAATTCCCAATCCTCAATCCTCAATCCTCAATCGTCAATCCTCAATCCCCAATCCTCAATCTTCAGTCCTCAATCCTCAATCCTCAACCCTCAATCGACAATCCTCAATCCCCAATCCTCAACCTTCAATCCTCAATCCTCAATCCTCAATCCTCAATCCTCAATCCTCAATCGACAATCCTCAATCCCAAATCCTCAACCTTCAATCCTCAATCCTCAATCCTCAATTCTCAATCCCCAGTCCTCAATCTTCAATCCTCAATGCTCAATAATCAGTCCTCAATCCTCAGTCCTCAATCCTCAATCCTCATTCCTCAATCCTTAATCCTCAATCCTCAGTCATGAATACTCAATCTTCAATACTCAATCCTCAATCCTCAATCCTCAATCCTCAATCCTCACTCATCAATCCTCAATCCTCAATCCTCAATCCTCATCCTTCAATCCTCAATCCTCAATCCTCAATCTGCAATCCCCAATACTCAATCCTCAATCCTCAATCGTAAATTCTCAAACCCCAATGCTCTATCATCAATACTCAATCCTCAATCCTCAACCATTTATCCTCAATCCTCAATCTTCAATACTCAGTACTCAATCTTCAATCTCCGATCCTAGATCCTCAATCTCCAATCCTCAATCGTTTATCCTCAATCTTCAATCCTCAATCCTCAATTCTCAATCCTCAATCCTCAATACTTAATACTCAATCCTCAATCCTCCGTCATCAATCCTCAATCTTCAATACTCAATCCTCAATCCTCAATTCTCAATCCTCAATCCTCAATCCTCATTCCTCAAACCTCAATCCACAACCCTCAGTCCTCATCCTCAATTATCAATTCTCAATCCTCAATCCTCAATCCTCAATATTCATCCTCAGTAATCAATCTCCTATCCTAGATCCTCAATCCCCAATACTCAATCCTTAATCCTCAACCTTCAATCCTCAACCTTCAATCCTCAATCTTCAGTCCTCAATGCTCAATTCTCAATCCTCAATCCTCAGTGCTCAATCCTCAATCCTCAGTCCTGAATCCTGAATCCTCAATATTCAAACCTCAATCCTCAACAGTCAGTCCTTGTCCTCAATCCAAAACCCTCAACACTCAGCCCTCAATCTTCAATCATCAATACTCAATTTTCAATCCTCAATCCTCAATCCTCAATCCCCAATCCTCAATCCTCAATATTCAATGCACAACCCTCGACCATCAATCCTCAATACTCAACCACCAATGCTCAGTTCTCAATACTCAATAGAATATCCTGAATTCTCAGTTTTCAATACCCAATCCTCAATCTTCAATATTCAAGTCTCCATTCACAAACATCTATTCTCATCACTCAACCCTCAACACTCAGTCCTCAATCTTCAATCCTCAATCCTCAATCCTCATTCTTCAATCCTCAATACCCAATCTTCAATCCTTAATTGCCAATTCTCAATCCTCAATCTTCAATCCTCAGTCATCAATGCTCAATCTTCAATACTCAATCCTCAATCCTCAATCCTCAATCCTCAATCCTCAATCCTCATTCCTCAAACCGCAATCCTCAACCCTCAGAGCTCATCCTCCATCCTCAATCCTCAATCCTCAATCCTCAATATTCAATCCTCAATCCTCAATCCTCAACCCTCAGTCCTCACCCTCAATTCTCAATTCTCAATCCTCAATCCTCAATCCTCAATCTTCAATCCTCAATACTCAATCTTCCATCCTCAGTCCTCAATCCTTAATACTCAACCCTCAATCCTCAATATTCAACACACAACCCTCAACCATCAATTCTCAATACTCAAGCATCAATCCTCAACTCTCAATACACAATGGAATATCCTGAATTCTCATGTTTCAATACTCAATCCACAATATTCGATAATCAAATCTCAATCCTCATACATCAATTCTCAACACTCAATCCTCAACACTCAGTCCTCTCTCTTCAATCCTCCATCCTCAATCCTCTATCTTCAAGCGTCAATCCCCAATCCTCAATCCTCATCCCTCAATCCTCAGACCTCAAACTTCAATTCCGAATCCTCAATCCTGAATGCTCGATCTTCATCCCAAAGTCCGCAACAATCTGTTGCCAATCCTCAATGCTCACTAGAATATCATCAATTCTCAGTTTTCGATACTGAATCCCCCATCTTCAATCTTCAAATCTCAATCCACAGACATCAACTCTCGTCACTCTACCCTCAACACTCAGTCCTCAATCTCCAATCCTCAATCCTCAATCCTCAAACTTCAATACTCAATACTCAATCTTCATTCCTCAATCCTCAATTCTCAATTCCCATTCCTCAATCCTCAATCCTCAATCGTCAATCCTCAATCCCCAATCCTCAATCTTCAGTCCTCAATCCTCAATCCTCAACCCTCAATCGACAATCCTCAATCCCCAATACTCAACCTTCAATCCTCAATCCTCAATCCTCAATCCTCAATCCTCAATCCTCAATCCTCAATCCTCAATCTTCAATCCTCAAAACTCAAACTTCAATCCTCAATCCTCAATCCCCAATCCCCAGGCCTCAATCTTCAATCCTCAATCCTCAATCCTTGATCCTCAATCCTCAGTCCTCAGTCTTCAATCCTCAACCTCCTATCCTCAATCCTCAAGCGTCAATCCACAATCCTCAATCCTCAACCCTCAATCCTGAGTCCTCAAACCTCAATCCTGAAACCTCAATCCCGAATTCGCAATTTTCAGCCCTCAGTCCTCAGAAATCAATTGTCAATCATGAATCCTCAGTAGAATATCCTCAATTCACAGTTTACAATACTCAATCCTCAATCTTCAATCTTCAAATATCGATCCACAAACATCAATTCTCATCACTCAACACTCAACACTCAGTCCTCAATCTTCAGTCCTCAATCCTCAATCCTTAGTATTCAATCCTAAATACTCAATCTTCAATCCTCAATCCTCAATACCCAATCCTCAATCGTCAATCCCCAATACTCAATCTTCAATCCACAATCCTCAATCCTCAATCTTCATTCCTCAATCCTTAATCCTCAATCCTCAATCCTCAGTCCTCAGTCCTCAATCTTCAATCCTCAGTACTCAATCACCAATCCTCAATCCTCAACAATCAATCCATAATCCTCAATCCTGAATCTTCAATCCTCCATCCTCAATACCCAAACCTCAATCTTCAATCCTCAATCCACGATCCTCAGTCCTCAATTCTCAACCCTCAGTCCCAAATCCTCAACCCTCAGTCCTCGTCCTCAATCCTCAAACCTCAATCCTCAATCCTCAAGTTTCAATCATCAATACTCAATCTTCAATCCTCAATCCTCAATCTTCAATCCTCAATACTCAATCTTCAATCATCAATACTCAATCTTCAATCCTCAATAAT